>NC_068988.1:13577453-13585761 GCF_001194135.2 Octopus bimaculoides | reverse complement strand
TATATATATATAGGTATATATATATATATAGGTATGACTGATTAAGAAGCTTGCTTGCCAACCGTTTGGTCTTGGGTTCAGTCCTACTATACTGCACCTTGGACAAGTATCTTCTGCTATATGACCCAGACTGACCAATGCCTTGTTAGGGAATTTGGTAAATGGAAACTGTGTACAAGCCTGTTGTGTGTGTGTGTGTATCTATGTATGTTTGTCTCATCTCCACCATTTGACAACCGATGTTGGTTTGTTTGTGTCCTCATGATTTATCTGTTCGGCAGAAGAGACCGATAGAATAAGTACCAGATTAAAAGAAATAAGTACTGGGCTTGATTTGTTGAACACTTCAAGGTGATGCCCAGCATAACTGCACTACAATGACTGAAACAAGTAACTGATAAAGAATATATGAAAATAAACTTTATCATAGCCAAATCATTTTTGTAACTACATGTTCTGATAGACTGCATATGGATTGAACCATCAAGAACAGGAATGGAGAAAAGAAACTGAAGTGGGATACACTCTAGTGGTAGAGGATGTGAAGATTAATATTTTAGGCTGGATACTTCCTGTTATAAAGTACCTATCTGAAATGTTACCTTTTTCTTCATTTTATGGCACAGCACTATACAGAACTTGACTATATTATTTATTTATTTATCCATTCTATAGCCATGAAAGCTGGTCACAATAAGTGGATTGGAATTAATTTCATTGATTTGTTCCTTAAATTGTTGGTGAAGTGGAAATGGGGAAAGATTGTGTGTGTGTGTGTGTGTGTGTGTGTGTGTGTGTGTGTGTGTGTGTGTGTGTGTGTGCGCGCGTAGCAGTCTGATAAAAAAGTTTGCTTCCTAATTACATTGTTTTAGGTTCAGTCCCATTATATTGCATCTTGGGCCCCCCCACACTAAACAAAGCTTTGTAAGTAGATTTCATAAATGAATTCAGTCTGCTAATCATAACAGTGATCATGATAAGATTTCTAAGCAATTTATGTATGGTGGATTAGCCCAGGGTGAAAGACTAGCAGGCAAACCAAAATTAAGTTATAAGGACAGATTTAAGAATACACTGAGAAAGTCAAAACCTTGGAAAATAAATAGGGAAAACTCCTAAATTGTGGATGATTGTAGGAGGGAATGGCACCTTGGGCAAGTATCTTTTACAATAGCTGTAGGTCAACCAAAGCCTTGCAATTGGATTTGATAGATAGAAACTGAAAGAAGCCTATTGTATATATAAATGTGTGTATGTGTGTGTTTTTGAGAAAGAGTTTATGATTTAAATCTCTGTATGAGTTATCTGGTTTGTAAACAGTGGCTTCACTGTTGGTGTCATTTGCTTGCAGCCTGCTATGAAAGCATTTCTAAGTTTCTTGATGTCTTCACGCACTGTGTGATCTTTATAAACAAAATGCACATTTGATTCCAGTTCTCCATGTAAACATATCAAGGCTGTTTATTGTTTGATGGACTGCTAGATTTTTACCTCACTTGGAAACAGATAGTTGGCATCAGGAAGGGCCTCCAGCCATAATAAACTGCTTTACTACAAACACACTAATGCATGTAAGCTTGGAAAAGTGAGCATTAAAACAACAATAGTGTATATTTGTGTGTTTACACACACACACACACACACATGCGTGCGCATATATACATGTGTGCACACACACACAAACATGAAATATACATAGCTGCATATATTGTATGTGTACATGTACATATATATGTTTGTGTGTGTGTGTGTGTGTATTGTAATGTAATGTGATATAAGAAAATCTAAACAGTGTTTCTTAATTAATGAATCTTTTAGAATTGCTATAGAATTTAAATTTTACTAACAAGTACAATTATTCCTTTTGAATATGCAGGTTTCTTTTGCACATGCAACTTTACATGATTAAACTGCATCAAAAATATCACTACTTTTTAACAGGTTTTGAAATACACAAGCTACACCTTATTTCCAATATATAAGGGTTTGTTTTCATTTTAAAAATCAATAGCAGTTGGAAACAGCTCTGTGCCTTTTTTTTTATCTCACTTATAAAAGAAGGAATATTGATTATATTCATGAAAATGGGTGTAAAATATGAAGAATAAATCCAATTAAATTTTAATCAACTTCTAAATAATGAGCATCCACAGTACTGCCTTTGAAAAAATAAAGCACCTATTGCCTCCCCAAACAAGTTCATAAAAGCCTTTTGTTCTGTAAGTTTCGGTGGGGTGTGTGAAAAAATGCTTTTTGGGTGGATTCAGTATTATTGTGAAATTATGCTAATGTTATTAGTGTGACTTGTCACTTAACTATACATAAGGTTGGCCTGGGGCTATAGTAAAAGGCACTTTGGGCAAGTGGTTTCTACAACCCTGGGCTGACCAAAACCTTGTGCGCATCACCATCATACAAGCAAGGTTGTTCATTTTCAGTTTTCCATGAAATACTTGTCTAGCTATGAGAAATATCATCTTATCTGGAAACAAGTGAAGGTTAGTGACAAGAAGGACATCCAGCTGTAGACAATCTTCCTCAACAAATTCTGTCTGACACATGCAAGCATGGAAAAGCGAATGCTACATGATGATGGTGGTAGTGGTGATGAGGCAAAGCCTATATTTTAAGTATTTTCTCTTGAGAAAAGACTACTGTCAGGGAAACCAACTGAGAACCAATTTATCGATCTGACAATTGTGTTGAATATAGTTTCTGATGCTGCTAGGTAAAGTAGCTAATCATAACATCATCTTATATTATCTTGATAAAATTAATAAGAGTATCAAATATAGGCAACTTTATGATAGTCTGAGGTGGTTATTTAGCTGTTTAAATCATTGGCTGGGTTCATGTTACATTTTTAGCCAATTATTTCATACAGGAAAGTAATTACTCTATGTGACTGAACATGGCTAAGATTAAGGTATTATCAGGGGACTCACTAAAGCATGTCTGCTTTAGAAAAGTACTTTCCTGTTTGGCAGTAAAAAGAACTCTCTTTTGTACAAGACAATATAATACATATATTATAGATATGACACTGTATAGTAATAAAACTTGGATAGATAAGTCAGCAGACATGCCACAGTTGGAAAAGAATGAGTTAAATATGGTCGATTACATTTGAGATACTCAAAGTTTCTATGGGAAACTACAAATGAACAGCATCATTTGTATGGTGGTGATACTTATTTACAACCATCACATAGTGTCAAGACAAGGGTACACCTACTTACATAAATACATGTATGATGGACTTCTTTCAGTTTTAGTCTTCCAAATCCACTCACAAAGCTTTGGTTGGCCTGGGGCTGAAGTTGAAGACACTTGCTCAAGGTGCTGCATAGTGGAACTGAACCTAAGAAAACATGGTTGGAAAGCAAGTTTCTCAACCACACAACCATAGTAGTAACACTTAATGTATTTAATCTTCAATAACATCTAAATTAAATGTTCTAACTGTTATACAAAATGATGTAATTTTTACTTGATGTCTTCTAAAACTTCAATAATTTTATAGCTTAAGGCTGCTGCAAATTTTTTCTGATAGTTACCATATGATAAAGATTTTTATGAATTTAATTTTGAATTGTCAACATAAAGGTGGAATCAGTATCACTAAAAAAGATAGTATGATTAAACAATTGACATATAAGCATGATCCAGTCACTTTAAAGATGTAGAAAAATTGTCTGTGTGAAAGGTATAGCATCTATTGCGAAAAAAAAGCAAAATGTGAGATTTTCACCATCACAGTCAACATCATTATTGTCATTATTGTTTTAATGCCTGAAGTGTGAGACAGACAAATAGATCACCCGATCAATCTGCAACATATCAATTATCCAATTGTTTTGATGTTGTACTGCCTCATTTCTGCATTCTCTGATATGACCTCCTAGATGTTCAGAGATCTTTGTTACAATACCATACGCACAAAACATATTTTCATATAGAAATAACTATTTACATCTCTTGTACATACTAGCTTAGCGAAATCCATATACATTAGCCAAAACCTCTGATGTATAACTGTTTTCTCAATTGTACTCGGTCTTTTTTAAAAATTGATATTACACATCCAGCAGACCAATTCATTTTTCTGTGACTTCTGCATTCAACATAGTATTAAAATATTCTAATTGATAATAATCAGAAATGTGCATAAAATCATAATAGATTTAAAGATTGTGTTGACTTTTGTATTAATGACCTATGTAAAACATAAAAGTAGAATTTACTAAGGAAAAAAATGGTCCAAGTTTGGAAATGTATTAATTTCTAAATTTGGAAATCATTTCCATTGCAAAGTATAGAAAATAAGTTTTTTTAGAGAGCAGTAAGTAATTTGTATAGAAAAGAAAAGAAACCAGATAAAAATGATTTGACTCCTAGTAATTACAAAACTAGTAGCAATTATTGCTCTCAAAAGCTTTAATTCTTTGAATCAGATGTATATCTTTTACTTGTTTCAGTCATTGGACTGTGGCCTTGTTGAGGTGCCACATTGAAGGGTTTAGTTGAACAAATTGATCCCAGTACATATTTTTAAGTCTGGTCCTTATTCTATTGATCATTTTGCTGAACCTCTAAGCTGTTGGAACATAAACAAACCAACACTGTTTGTTAAACAATGGAGATGGGGCAAACACCAATGCACACACACACTTGTATAAATATGAAAGGCTTCTACACATTTTCTGTCTACCAAAGTCACTCACAAGGCATTGGCCAGCCCAGAGCTGTGGTAGAAGACACTTGTCCAAGTTACCATGCAGCAAGAATGAACCTGAAATCATGTAGTTGCTAAGCAAGCTTCTTAACCACACAATCCTGCTTGTCCTGTACAGTCATATTGAATCTTCTGTGAATTGTATAATTTGAAGTGTTTTAATGAACGTTATTCTATATTGAATGCTTTCAATTTGGTTCTGCTGAAATTCCTTCTGCTTGATATACTTTTGTTATGAATATTTTGGAGAATGTACATTTCATCTTAAACAACATTGAAGTATGGTTGATAGCTTAATGTCATCAGTATATCAACTAAGCTTCCCTGACTACTTGAGCTCTTTCGCATCTTTCTGATTTAGAACTGTCATGTCGCACCATTCATCATAAAAGATTTCTTAGTAAGATTATTATAAGTAGTAGCAATCTATCTCTTACTCTTCAAGAATCCAATAATGCAAATACAAAATTCTTCCCTTATAAACACATTGCTCACAGTTTATGATCAGCAATACTTTCATCTATCTTAGCAGGAATTTTCTAAAGCTTCTGCTGTGTACAATTAATACTTTACTTTAAAAGATCTAACTCTTGTCTTACTAGAAATTAAGTTCGATAAAGCAGCTTTATTGTGTCAAAGTGATATTGAAAGTATTTTCTTAAAAGTAACTTTTTTCTTTGAGCATCTTGGAGGAGGTATTTTTTAAATTTTCTTTTTGTTTTTTTACAGAGTTTTACTTCTACTTTTATTTTAACTTTACAGATGTTTTGTAGCACTTAACATTTCAGATTATAACAACCATCTTATTATACATTCTTCTGTTTATGTGTACATTTATGTAGAAGAAATTGATTCAAAATTATAATATTTTATTTCATTTATTGCATTCATTTTATTGTAGCAAATCAACATGTATTTTCTTGGCTCTTCTTTTGTGTGTGTGTGTGTGTGTGTGTGTGTGTGTGTGTGTGTGTGTGTGTCCGTCCAAATATGATAAAACACAAATAGAAAGAGTACCTTAGGATATAAACTTGCTAGTTATATTCATTGAAGACGTATAAGTTATAGAATTATCTAAAAAGAAGATTATATACACAAGCACAGTTTGCAAAGAGCAATATCTTGAGTTGAAATAATTGCAGTTTCCATTACAATTCCGTTTTCTGTTCTTCTTTATGGATCAGTAACTTGGAGGGTCACCAAAACCATAAAGAGTAATCCACAGATCTTCATCAACAAATATCTGTACTGCATAATCAAGATCTGGTGGCTAGACAAAATTTCAAACAAAAATCTATGGTGTAGAATGAACCACACTCCCATCAATCAAAAAATTCTGAAATGGAAATGGAGCTGGATTGGTCAACCCAAAGGAGACCTCCAAGCAATATTGCAAGACAAGTTTTAAAGTGGCAACCTGGAGGAAATAGGAAAGTTATATGATCTAAGAAAACCTGGAAAGGATGCATGGGGGAATGAAGTGAAAGCATATCAGTCTCCCTTGGTCTGAAATCAAGTAGATAGTCCAAGATCATAACCACTAGCATGAAATAGTCATGACCCTATTCTTACAGAGTTATGTGGACTAACTAACAATCACTGAGGGTTGTTTCAAAGATAACGAGACTTATATTCCAGGGAGGAGTAGAACATTTGTGATTCAATGGGAAGTAATAAGTAATGCCATATTTATACATACCTTTTAAACATAATTAGCTTGTTGATTACTGAAAATGCCATTCTACAAAATACTGTACTGTACCAAAAATTTAGTTCCACTTCACTAAATGCTGACAACTTCTTCGGGTTTCCAGAACTGATTTTTTCTGTATTTTTAGCTACAGTCAGTTTCTTTGAGTCTTTTCTTTCAAATTAAGAGCAACTACTTTATCCAAAATATTTTTGTTTCTTGTTTGCATTTGTCTTTTGTTTTGCTTCTTTTTACCAACCACAAATAAAAAAAATGTCTAATTTTTTTCTTGTTATAACTCCTTATCACCTTTCCTCATAACATTGACAAAGCACCCATTGTTAAGCAATATATTCTCTAACCTTTTAAAAAATACAACCAATATACCTTTCACTATGAATAATCAATTGGTATCCTTAATTTTTTCCCTCCCACTTATAACACTGGACATCGATAAAGCTATCAACAGGGTTTGGCTTCATACATAATAGAGATATTAAAGAATAAATATCAATCAGATTATTGACATCACTTATGTTGCTATTTATTCAACATTTTTCCTTATATTCCTTTTTTTTTTTTTCTCGTTATATTTGAACTGATAAACCCTATTATCAAACAAGAATACAAGAATGTAATTGGATATTTCCACTGATTTCTATCAGGCCTTTGTGAATAAATTACATTGTCAGTATTTACAAGACTTTTATAAATGCTTAGCATATTCTTCTGATCTAAATATCTTAAGATTGAGCAATCTTAAACTTTCTTAGAAATGTAAAACAATATATCATGGAGCAATACTTTCACTGGTATTTTTTTCATCATTGGACTTTGGTCACACCAGGGTACAACTATCTTCAAAGGTATAATCGACTATATTGACCCCCAAGACATATTTCAGTTAAGTATTTTGTTTATCAAGCTCTATTTGTCAAGCCATTGAATTAGAAACTATAAAGGCACACGGCATAAGTAACAACATTGATTTGTAGATTAACCTAAACATACACATTCATACATGTATATACAATGAGCTTCTGTATCGTTTCCACCTACCAAATTTCACTCAAAAAGTATTGGTCATGTGAAAGCTGTTGTAGAAGTCACTTGCCCAAGATGCCACACAGTGAGATCATACACAGAATCATATGATCATGAAGTATGCTTCTATACCATATAGCTATGCCTACTCCTATTGAATGCTTATACACAGGGAAAAGTTATCCCAAAATCACCATCAGGCACAGGCATGACTGTGTGGTTTGCTTGCTTTGCTACTATGTGGTTTCAGGTTAAGTCCCACTGCACAACACTTTCAGCAAGTGACTTCTACCATAGCCCCAGGCTGATCAATGCCTTGTGAGTGGTAAACACAAGCTCATTGTGAATAGGTGTGTTTGTGTTTCTGTTTGTCCCCCCCCCACTATTGCCTGACGACTGGTGTTGGTTTGTTTATGTCCCTATAAGTTAATGTCTTGGCAAAAGAGACCAATAGAATAAGTAACAAGCTTTAAAAAAGAAAAAGTACTGGGGACAATTTGTTTGACTAAGCCTTTCAAGGCAGTGTCCCAGCATGGTTACAGTCCAACAAATGGAACAAGTAAACAATTCTCTCTTAACTCAAAATAGTGCTGGCACACAAGTCATTTACAATAACTGTGCATGTAATTTGTTATTAGATGTTCAAAAGTAGAAAATAACAGAGTGGTTAAAGTGTTGGATGGAATATCTTGAAATAGTTGTAACAGCTCTCTACATTCTGAGTTTAGGTCCTGCTAAGCTTAATAAATAAAATACCATTGTAGTATAGGAGTAATTTCTGCTCCATCTCTCTCTCTCTCTCTCTCTCTCTCTCTCTCTCTCTCTCTCTCTCTCTCTCT
>NC_068988.1:13564479-13577392 GCF_001194135.2 Octopus bimaculoides | reverse complement strand
TCTCTCTCTCTCTCTCTCTCTCTCTCTCTCTTTCTCTCTCTATCTCTCTCTCTCTCTTTCTCTCTCCCTCCCCCTCCCTCCCTCTCCCCCCTTCTCTCAGTGGGATCTGTGAAAGGGCTAAGTTAAAAAGCATTGACATCACAGTACCACTACTCCTTTTGCCACCACTCTGTGGACAGATGGAAAAGAATGATCTGTGTGTGTAGATGGATTGATAGACAGATATGCAATGTGTTGACTCCTACATCAGGAAAAGCTCTTGTTCCTTGTAATTTTCATTTTGTACAACATAGCCAATGTGTATTTACTAATTTCAATGACTGTTAAATTGATTTGATTTATATTGATATTTTTCAAAACATTTCATTTCATTTTGATGTAGTAAGCACAGTTTAAAACACATCATTGAATTCAATATATTTCAGATGTATTTAGAACTTATTTTTAGTGGCCATATATCATATCATATCATATATCCCTCTCTTTGTTCTCATGTCACAGCAACATCATTGCTCAAGAATCCATCAACTCTTCAATTCACTTTTGCCTTTTCATCGATGTTATTCAATAATCAATAACTTCATATGCTCCAATTCAGGTGATCATTCATACATTCCACACATATTTTAAATTCCACCTTCTGTCTACTGCTAATGTAAGTGGTACCTACTACATTTCTGCTTCCTGCCTGAATACCGCCTATATTTATACATATATATATATATATATATATATATATATATATATATATATATATATATATATATGTATATATATATATGTATATATATATATATATATATGATAGCTATTAGATAAGGTAATGCTATACAAATATTAAAAGTTGCTTATTAAATAGGATGTGTTGTTAAACTTAATTGCCATTTGAATTTAAATTAATATCGTCAACACATGTGTAGCTATACATCTCCCCAGTCTTTCTAATAATATACATTTGTCTATTCATTTGTTTTTGTCACTCACACATACGTGTGTGTGTGTGTGTGTGTGTGTGTGTGTGTGTGTGTGTGTGTGTATACATATGCATGTACATATTGTATATGTATGTATATGTTGTGTATGTATATATGTATAAACACATTTATGTATATGTATGAATACACATTCTGATATAAGTATGCGTTTATGCATACATACATACATAAATATATATATATATATATATATATATATATATATATATATATAGAAGGTTGACTGTTATGGCTGGTCAGAGAGTGACCATTTGTTTTGTGCCTATAAAGTGCTTAGCTGTGTCGGTGACTTGTAACACTCAAATGGCCCCAGGCACGAAACCAATGGTCACCAGCTATAACAATCAACCTTCTAAAACAAAATTATATTACTGCTCTAGTGTTTTAGAGTGTGCTTCTTTTTTCAGATATATGAACTACTGATGATTTATTTATTTGTGTGTGTGTGTGTATTAGTAGCCTGCAGAACTTTAAATCACATGGAGCTGAATCAAATAGTTTTAAATAATAATAATAATAACAACAACAACATGTGTGTGTGTGTGTATCATCATCATTTAGCGTCTGTTGTTCATGCTAGCATGGGCTGGATGGTTTGACAAGGGTTGACAAACTGGAAGACTGCACCAGACTCCAGTCTGATTTGGCATAATTTCTCTGGTTGGATGCCCTTCCTAACACCAACCACTCTGAGAGTGAAATGGGTTCTTTTATGTGCAATTTGCATGACACCGGTATCTGCCACAGCTGCAATTTTACTTGGCTTGATGGGTCTTCTTCTCCAGCACGACACACTGCCAAAAGTCTCGGTCACTGCCTCCATGAGACCCAACACTCGAAAGGAGCTTTACACATGCTACCAGCATCAGCCACTTTTCCTCTTATATATATATAATGTTAAATTGATGTTAAGAATGACATTACATTTACTAGTGGGACAATTCTATACCAAGGGTGAGGGCTGATTGGCAAAACTTGAAGTCCCACTTGACTTGCTCTTCACAACATATATATATATATATATTAATAAATTATAGGGTAGCAAAAAAAATTTTAGAAATTTTATTTACCACCAGTGGTCTAGCGAGAGTAAAAAACAGTCAATAGACTATGTATTATTCATTTAAAATGCAGAGATGCCTATAATAGGACATCTAAAATGCAGAGATGCCTATAATAACTGCTCTTTCTAGCGGGTTAGATGTCCTATTATAGGCATCTCTGCATTTTAAATGAATATATATATATATATATATATATATATATGCACATGCAAACAAGGTGGGGGCTGGAAAGTTCTTGGCTTTAAGGGTATCGTGAAAGGCTTGGTTGGAGGCTGTACCTACCAAGTTCTTTTATAGGGCTGAGAAAAACTGAACAACTGCTGCAGTAAGTTTATGAATCTGTGGGGGGAATATGTTGAATAAAATCATAATTAATCGATCTTTCAGTATTTTCTTTTACCCAAACCCAGGAACTTTTCAGTCACCCTTGTTTATATAATCTCTTCTTTTTTTATGATGTATCTCAAATGTGAATGTAGATATAAACAATAGCTCATAACAAATAAAAAAAATCCTTGGAGGGAAATAAGGTAGACAGCCAATTTTTTTCTACATTCATATTTAAGATACTTCATAAAATAGACTTATATTCATATTTCTTGATACTTCTAAATAGTTTTTTGTGTGTGTGTGTTCCTATGAAAGTAAAAGAGAACAAAGCATTTTTGATAATATTAAATTCGATGGGAATAAATATATGCAATTTTTAACATATCTGTTATAAATACAGTTAGAAATGGGCATGAACATTTTCTAATCAGTTACTTTAGTCATTAGGACTATTTTAAATCGAAATTGTCTTTTAATTGTTTGCTGTGCTTAAACTCGAAAATATGTTGGAAACTAAATCATAAACTTTTAAACGTTATAGCTTTTCTGCTTCACCTTAGCACCGGCACAAGAGTTGCTGCATGTGTGTGTTTTTTGTACCAGCACTTGAAAGGGGTATCATGTCCTAGGCAAAAGATCCTCTCTACATATGTTGTTTCTATTTGTTTTCCAGCTACTTTACTGAATGCACTGGGTCCTCTTTTATTGTGACACCAGCACTAGAGAGGCTGCCCTATCCCTGGCAAGGCTAATATCCTCTTCATTCTACGTTATCTTCTTTTGTTTGCCCACCACTTTGCAGAGTATGCTGGGTGCATTTTATCATGACACCAACACTTAAGAGGTTATCTTGCCTCTGAAAAGACTGAAGAGTACTACTACCTACACTCAGTGCCTCCATTCATTTGCTCATCAGTGTTAGAGAGTTGTCTTGACCCCAGCAGATACAAGAGAGAGTGATGAGAAAGGTCTTGAGTGAGAGATTGATAGATTGGAGCATAACAGAAGAGAGCCACAGCGATGGAAGTGAAAGGCTAAAGAAGAGAGTGTAATAGACATCTGTATGGTGAGTGTTGGGAAGGAGATTTGGTAGGAACTGTGATGTGATGGGAAAAGAGATAATGATGACAGTTCTGATGGGAGAATAGTGGAGGAAGAGAGGGTGATGGATGTCAGGTGTGAGTGAGAAAGGGAGTTATGTGTGAGAGGGTAATAGATAGCAATGAAGTTGGGTGATGGTAAAGGAATAGGAATAATGATGGATGTTAATAATGAGTACGGGAGGAGGAGAAGTAATTGGGGAGGGAGTGATGACTAACATCAAAGAAGAGAGAATGGAATATGGCCAGATCCAATGTGATGTCATCCCTCATAACACAGGTGCCATGATGGTAGAGATATAGTGATAGTAGGGAAGTGAAGTGCATTGATGAGATAGTGTGTAATGAAGGGAAGCATATTAAAACTTGATATAGAGATGAAAGCTGGAGAGCCCTAAATAACAATTTAACATTTGTTTTTCTATGGTTGCGTGGGTTGGATGGGTCCTCTCCAGCACAGTGTTTCACTACAAGTCTTGGTCCTTTGTTATTTCCATTATGAAGAACAAAATTACCCAAGCCACATGAGAAGGACATTTCAAGAATCTATTCTTGAAAAATCTTTGTTTTAAGTGGCTTTAGAAGCTGTCCTTGAAATATCTGAGGAGTTCATAACCTTGAAATATGATACACTTTTTAAAATAGGAATATCTAATTTAACATGGCATTGGCAAAAAGCAATCAAATATAATAGATCATATTTTCATTAGATAAAATTAATTTCATTCATAAGGTATTTAGTTTTCTCTTTTATAAACACATTTGTTGTGGTTTAATGACATATGAGGTAGACCTTATTTAAAGTGTATAAAAACTTTTGTGATTATTTTGTACCAAAATGTAATAATGCTTAATACAAACTTTAACTCATTATATAGTAATTTTAGTAATTTTTTTGATTATAAGGATATATGAGACTATTACCTCACTCTAGTTTTCATAATGACAAGATTCACATTTTCTTTCACTTGGTTGCTTGTTTTAGTCCTTTTCAGTTCAGCCATTTGCACTGTCCCAATACACATTTGATGATGTCTGAAGTATTTATGCATGTGATTGTGGTAATTAGGGCCTCTGTTTTTGGAATTACAAATGCACACACACACTTTAAATGTGGACACATATATCACACACACACATTTATGTATATGTATATATCTTTTTATCCTTGTTTTTAGTCATTGGACTGCAACCTTGCTTGGTTTGGTTGGACAAACTGACCCCAGTACTTCTTTTAAAGTTTGGTACTTATTCTATTAATCTCTTTTGCCAAATTGCAGAAGTTACAGGATGTAAACAAACCAACACCAATTGCCAAGCAGTGAGCTGGGACAAAGACACACACATACACATACATGACAGGCTCCTACACAGTTTCTGTCTACCAAATTCACTCACAAGGTATTGGTTAGCTTGAGGCTATAGTAGAAGACACTTGCCCAAGGTGCCATGCACTGGTACTGAACTTGAAACCATGTGGCTGCAAAGTGAATGTACATAATATGTACAAGAAGAAAATGCTAATGCATACATCCCTACATTTTCTATGTTATTGCTGCATGATATATGAATCATGACATTTAAACTGGATCACAAAGTCAGTTTGTTAAAAACTTCATAATATTCCTCACAATAATTTTCAAATAATGAAATACAGAGAAAACATTTTCTTTAAAATCATTAACACTTAACACTGTAGTGATCTTTTATAAATTCTGTATGCTTCACACCTGTTCATGTATTCATGCATTGTGTGTAGATGCATTGTGCACTCATGCATAAAAAAAATGTATAAATATTCTTCTCTGGCTCATTTACATTATTACATCATTATGCAACATATATTAGAACTACAGAATATTCTTCTGAAGCTGTTCTTATTTATTCATATTTCTCTCTCTCTCTCTCTCTCTCTCTCTCTCTCTTTCTCTTTCTCCCTCCCTCTCTCTCTCTCTCTGCCCCCCTCTTTCTTTTATCTGCCTCTTTCTTCTCATCTCTCTATTTTTCTTTCTCCCGCTCTCTTAGATTCAATCTACACATACATAACAGAATGAAGGTGGTAAATAACTGATATTTTCTATCAATATTCCATTTTATTCTTTCTTATTTTTGATAATTTGCTTTTGTATTAAAAGTGAGGAATTCCACTTTTCACAGGAAGAATTTATATTACGTGCAGAAAGTAAAAGCCTGAGGCATTTTTTTTTTTCAATTGGATCATTTTGGTTCTAGATTATTCTCACTTGACAATTGAATTTGAGTTTAAATTTCAAACTGAATTTGAATCCACTCTATTTTCCAAAGTTCTTATAAGACTTTAGATTTTATTTGCTAATTGCATGAGTAATCTCAGTTAATTGAATTTTTAAAACTTCCTATATTACATATCTGAGGCCATACCACATGTCTATTTAGTATGGAGAATGTTTCCTGAGGTGTTTTTTTTACCTCAGCCAGGATTATTTGCTGTTATCTCAAAGTCCACTGCTTAATTTTTATGAAGCAAAAGCAAAAGATGGTATAGTCATCATTTTCATCATCACTTAACTCTGTGCTCCATGCTAGCATGGGTTGAATGGTTTGATAGGATCCAAGAGCCATAGGACTGCATTGCGCTCCAGCATCTGTTTCAGCATGATTTCTATGGCTGGATGCCCTTCCTAACACAAAGCACTTTAAGGAGTGTGCTGGGTGCTCTTTTTGACAGCAGTAATAGTTTTTTGGGGTTTTCTGGTGGGGTTAAGTTCTGAACATTTGCAGTGTCTCCAAATAATTCAGCCAGCTCACCACCTTCATAATAATAATCATTATATAAGTCTATGTGTGTGTGTGTGTGTGTGTGTGTGTGTGTGTGTGTATATCAATATATATTTATATATATGAGAGAGAAATCAAATTATATTTAAGATAGGGAAGAGACAGAAACCAAAGGGGAAAAAAATAATTTCAAAGTGATAAAAGATCCACAAGTTCAAAATTCCAAAGGTAAAAATCAGGAGGCCCTCAGGCCCAAGTTTAACACCCCAAAAAACTAAAAAAAAATGTTCTCTCACTTTATGCACAAAGTACAGCTGACCGATATATAAAAGAATTGCTTTGTGCATCAGTTTAATCTACAATATATAAAGTTGACTGTAACTCAGAAAAGAAACAAGAAAATAAGAAAAAGGAGGCAAAAGAACCAAGAGAAAAATAGCCTGAGGCTTATAAAATCTCACCAGTTACTAATTTTCAACAGATGCAATAGAATTATCTCAGGGACCAGATTACAAAAGTGCATCTAATCTTCATAATATTTCATAAGTATAATATTATAAAGAAATATATGGAAAGTGAATATAACTGTTTTTTCTGTTTTCATTGACTAAAGTTACTGTTCCATGACATCATTGTAACAATTTCAATGGACAGTCTCGGATCAAGTTACTTACCAACTTTATCATCAAAAAGGCAGAATTTGGCTCTATCTATCTGTTTATCCATTCGGATAAACTTGCCTGGACCAATGCAACTTTTTCACACCAGATGTCCCAATCTCCCACAGCAGTCTTCATATCCTCACCCTTATATCTAGTGACTTCCACAAGTTGATCAATATCTGTTTTTCTTGGTCTGCTGCTACCTGTATGTCCATGCATGGGTTTCCAAATTAGGAGCTAGCTGCATATTTCAACTTTGCTTCTCCAGTAGTTTTTGCTTAACAAGTTCTTCTTTCTCTGATTACAAAGACTACCATACAGTCACTATTTTATAGGGTATTGTTGCCATGAAAGATGATAACTGCATGAATATATGTACCATCAAACTTCTTTTCAAGTCTCTTGTTTAGTTTAGTCCTAAGAGGACCAAATTAATATTTAAAAAGTTTGTATTTTGTGAAGTAAACATTTCCCATGTTAAATTCAAATTTTTTTTTTATATCTAAAAATTAAAAATTAATTTTCCTGCAGGCAATTTTTCAAGTTATTACAGTAATCATCATTTTAAAATATCAAAAAGAATTTGAGAAAGTCAGAAGACGGAGAACTTTTGGGGAAAGACTTCACAAGAAAGACATTTAGTCTTAAGAGCTTTCAGACACTGCAATTACAGACAATAAACCAATATTAACCAAATTGAGATGATGTTAATGGTCTTTAAAGACAGTGCATGAGAGTGGAAAGATAAGAAGACATGAAAAGGTTCTATTATTTGCACAAAATTACAGATGACTCAAAGAAGATAATTGATTAATACAACTGAATTGAAAGGAGATTGATCCTTGAAAGACAGTTTATGAGTTGAGAATAGTAAAGAGCATATAATGTATGAAATTATAGCAGGACATAAGGAAAGTTTTATATCCAGGTGCTTTGGTTGAGATATAAGCTATGGGGGAAATATTTGTTTGTCATACATTGAAGAAGGGTTTGCTAATACTGAATGTGACTTTCTTAGTTTTTAATTTTCTCGCACTAGAAACCATTTATTATATGTCTAATGCATCAAGATTTTCAAAAGCTTTCCTTGTGATCCTTGATGAGAAAGAGAGACATCAGTTGGCTGCAGGAGATATTTGTAGATGATTACAATACTAATATGAGAACATTAAATACAAAGCAGCAAGAAAAAAATAGAATTGTTAAGAATCAAATTAGACTTCAGTAATTAGCTCAGGTACTTGTCAGCAATTATGAAATAGTTCAATGAGAAATGAAGAACCACTTCATGTCTGATGATTTAGGAAAGTCAGGTGAGTTGTTGGTTATGTGTGTGTAGGAGAATTGTTTGTGTATATTATTAATCCTTTTATTACCATATTTTTTTTTACGAAATACACTACTTTTGTTTCAATTAATTTTGAAAATAATAAGAATATAGTATAATTATTTTGTCATTATTGAGCTGGTGTTTGGAGCATGGATTAGCATGAAATTTTGATGCAGGGTTTTAATTTTGACCATTTTAAAACATGCAGCTTGTATTGTAGAACTTCAAAATGTTCTCAGATGTACTATCCATGGCCTTGTAATAGATGATAAAATTCATTAATTTGACATTAATACATACTGGTTCTTTTATTCTAAAGGCATGAAGTACTAAGTTGTCAAACATGTAACACTGATTAACTAAAGAATAATGTTGAATAATGTTTACACACAGTGTAAAATAATTGAAGCCTGAGTCTTGGAATATATTTTCACAATCTGATGAATATATGGCTGCCTCAATCTATGTTCTAAAGTTAATATTAACTTTTACATGATGTTTCTAAATCATGAGAATAATACATAACTTTAACATATTGAGATTATCTATCTATAAAGGATGCCTATAACCAAGGCTAAACATCATTATGGTTTAATGTATTTAATAAAAATTTGTTCAGCATATTATTGACAATTTATTTTATCTAACATTGTTCATCAATAACAAACCCTAATTGTGAACTAAACATTTTGAAATGAGTAATTATGCAGGCATTGCTGTGTGGTTAAGAAGTATGCTTCACAACTATATGCTTTTGTGTTCAATCCTACTATGCCTCATCTTGGGCAAGTATCTTCTACCATAGCATTGATTTGAAAAAAGTCTTTCCTGTGAAATTTGGTTGAGGGGGAATTGTACAGAAACCTAGTGGAGGTACTATCCTTCGCCTTGTAATAGATAATCCATTTATCCACTTTTTCTCTCATTTTTATCATAATCAACTCTGCTCAAAGCATTTGAGCCAACTCTCTGACTTCAGGAAAATTTCTTTCCCTCCTCTGTCATGAAAAAGACAAAAAGAAATTAAATTTACAGTCCATGATTGGTGCTTTTAAATCTGAAATACTGAATTAATTCATTTTGTTTGCAACTTAGCATTCTACAGTACTTTGCATGTATCTTCCTATTTTTGTACTGGAACAATGTCTCAAGAAAACTGAGATAAGGAGATTTTGTCCCTACAACAGTTACTTCTTCCATTAGTATAATTTAATACATCTACATTCATTTCAGCACAGCTGTCAAATCGTTCTCTATATGATCTTCATATTGATGTGTTATTTTGTTGTTGTTGATTTTTTTTTTTCTGCAAGACAATGATTTCCTTTTGGGAGCATATAAATTTTGGTTTACTCTATCATAATCTGATTTAAAACTACAGAATAGTCAAAAATTAATAATATCAATGAGTAATTTGGTTTTGCTACAGAAAGAGATTTCTCTTTTTATAAAATTAATCCCCTTTAAATTACAAAGTCAAATGTTATGAACAAAAAGAAAACCCTACTTTATGATGAATTTCCTAGTGGTTATAATTTCTGTCTTACATTTATACATTCTATTTTTATATATGGAATTTATAAAAGGAATTAAATAGAAAATATTGGAAGGTTCATTAGATTTTTCAAACGTTGCCACTAGATTAGCTGGTGCCAGTCAAGCTTACAATCAATTCCAAGAAACTAAATTTCCATTGGTTTTTCAAATAGCTGATACTATCCTGACAGAAGTGTCACCATTTTTCAGTGCAGGGCTGGATTTGAACTTAGAATGCAGTGCTGGAACAGATACTGCAAGGTATCCAAACTAATGCTGTAACAATTCTGCCAGTCTATTGTCCTTGACTGGTAATTATTTTTATCAATCCCAAAAGGATGACAGCAAAGTTGATCTAATTAGAACTTGAACTCAGAGTGTAGAGTTGGAACAAATATAACGCATGCTAATGACTCTACCAGTTCACCACCTTTTGATTAGATTACCAGAAATAAGTATTTTGTTACCAGAAATATTTTGTTATAAGAATAATTCTTCAGTTACTTTGTACATCTCTTTTGTGTGTATCTGACAAGCATCATAATTCATAAATGTTCCCTCCAACTTAATTAGCTTTTTTGGTATGACATCCGGTTTCAGTGTTATAGAATGTGCAAGCCTTTGTTATAGGCAGCTATTTAAGTCTGATACAGTTCTTCTTTTATATCACTCCTTCATCAATTTTCTCATGCACACATCTGGAAAAACAAAAAATCTTTCTTTTTAAATATTCTAGACTGTTTTAAAGACAATAGTTCACATTTTAGAGATCTCTGACTTGTAAAAATCTGTTACAACCCTTTGCTAACCAATGCACATCTTTCCATTACTTGCCCTTAACAAATTCTCCACATTTCTGAATTTTGATTTTTCTCATAATTTTCAAATTTAAATATTTTTCATGATTCTTTCATAAAAATAAAAGAATATTAAAAGCAGAGTATTTTCTTTTTTTCCCCCTATTTCATAAGGATATTTTTAAAAATTAGTTCTCAATTTAATATACTTTTCAATATCTCAAGATTATCATTTTCTTGATTTCCATGTTATAGCATAGCAAACATAGATTAATACCTTTTAAAACAGTTTGCCTGTATAAGATGTTACATTCCACTTATTGTACCTCAGTGAAGTTATATTAACACTATTAAGTTTCTTTATCAATACAGAACTTACTTGAATAAGGATTCTATAAGTTGCTAATTATCAAAAATTAGTACTTTGTGCATATTGAACTCTAAATAGTAATTTAATTTTCTTACACTTAACACCTGGGTTATTGAAATAAGATTATAATGTTGACAGAGAATCAAACAAAATAGTTAATTTTGTGTCTTGTTCTTGTGCGTTCTTATGCTGCTGGATTCAACTTTGCCTTTATCTGTCTTAGCTTTATAAAATAAGTACTAACAATATACTTTATTGACTTTATACTCTTATATGTGGCAGATATATTTTTTTTAATATCAATAATGACAAATCCTTTTCATTCTTTATTTTAAGAAAAGTAAGCTCGCTATTTAGTTATGAAAATCAGTTTAAAATACATTTAATTGATTTCTAGGAATGTGAAAGATATTGTATCAAAATGATGAAGTGTATGTAAACAATGTTTATAAGTAAAGTATTTAACAGAATTTTATCAATAATTCGTCACATGAAACATTATAGATATGAACAGAAAATTGTTTTTGATAAGATGTTCTTCTGAGATGAAGAAATTACAATATGCTTCTTTACTTAACCGATACTTATGTGCTTCTTTAGCCAACTAATTTTAGTTTGATGATTACAAATTTAAGCTTTAAATTATCCTCCAAATATATGTTGCTTGTAACCAAAATGGTTACCTAAGAAGTTAAATTTTTGGCTCTCATGGTAACTTCCAAAATTGTATCCTGAAGACTTATGCTGTCTCTTCATGGCAGAAAATACTTCAGCCTCAGTTGGGAAAATTGTTAGAACCATCTATAAAATACTACACTAAAGTAGACTGTACTTGTATCTGCATATATAAGATGGTATTGCTGCTACACACACACAAACTTCCTACACTGCACCCACAAGATGGTCATCCACCTCACTGGAAAAGATTCACTCACCAATATGTTATAGCCACTAATTCACAAATGTGCTCTTCTCAGTCTCTCTCTTTCTCTCTCTCATCACTATAATGACTTCATTTCCTCTGAACTAACAAGTTGTTTATCTCCTCCACCTATGCCAATCTAACCTACCTATCTTTCCTTCTCTAATCACTCTTACTGTGTCTTACTTCCTAAATCTGATTAATACAAATGCTTCACCCTCCTCAGAATGCTTCCTTCTGGATTTCCTCTCTTTTTTTCTACAGTCATCTGCGTATATAGATGCTGATATCAAACATCAATCGCATCAATCTGCCTGGCTTAGGAGAGCTAGCAAACATTATGGGCACTGTCATTTCTAAAATGGTTGACTTTTTTTTCTCTCTTTTCTTTTAAGCTGAGGCTAAAACTGTTTGAAAGTAAAGCCAGGTTAACATTGATATCATTAAGTGTTATGAAGATTACTATCAATGATATCAATATTTATACCTTTGAAATTGCTATCAATGGTGTCAATGGCACATAGTGATTAAATAAAAAGCAGTTCTAAATTACTAGTGTAAGGTTAGATCTAGAAGTGAGCACTCACATTTATTAAGTGATTTAGAGCTTTGAATTCTGAACTTTTGAAATTCTCTCTTAGGTGTGAATAGTGAAGATCAAACAAGGCATTAGTAAATAAAATCTTATCAAATACTTTTCTCCAAGCGAAATAGTTACATTAGTTATAAATGCTTCTGAATTAACTTATTATTAGATATTAAAGAATAGGTATCATTTTAGATTTTCAGACACTGAGTTCAAATTCTTCTGTAGAAACAAAATACAATATTTTTTAAAGCAGGTTACAATAATGCTTGCTTCCAATTGTCTTGCTAGAACTTCAAAAATTCTTGAAAATATTCAAACTAATCCATCCATATTTTATTGAAATCATATTTAATTTTTTTTTACTTAACTTTATCTATATAGAAAGTTTAAATTAAAAGCTTTATAAATAAATATAACAAAATTATTTTTGAAAGCTTATTTTTTCCTAATTTATAGATTAT
>NC_068988.1:13561636-13564295 GCF_001194135.2 Octopus bimaculoides | reverse complement strand
ATATATATATATATATATATTTATATATATATTTATATACACACATACATACATACATACATACATACATACATACATACAGTAAGTGCTTGAACAGTTGATATTGTTGCTTATGTTTATATCATCTTAACTTTTATTCTTGCTGTGAGTAATTTAATGTTACTAAGAATATTTTGGCCTCCAACAATTGCTAACATTCTATAAAGCTCAAGTGAGGCCCACAATACAGTATTACCCCCACGTCAGGGACTACTGCTACTGCACACACATGTACTGTCTTTTCTCTCAACCTTTTCTACCTTTACTCATTAGAACTGGCTTGCTTTATGTTATCTGCAATCAGGCACTCTCTGTTCACTCATGGCTTCTCAGTATCCAATTCTTTCTTCTCAGAACATTGTTGCACTGGAATCTCCTCTCTGCTCATATCTTTCCTGCAGGCAGCAACTTGCAAAAGTTTAAGTGGAACATTAACTTTTTTGTTATCATATTTCTGTTGAAACACACAGACTTTGTTTCAAATAATTTTGGAAATAATGAACAATTTAGTAAAAAAAACTTTGTCATTATTAAGTTGATTGTTTGGAATATGAATTAACATGAAATTTTTGTGGAAAGTTTTTAATTTAGAGTGATTTAAATCAGGAAATTTATATCATATAACCAAAGGTTGTCTCAAGTAGGTTGGTATCAAAAGAGTGAAATCAGTCTCACCATTTTCAGTAGGTCTGAAAAGATCATGACCTCTGTTCCTTCCTTCAGACCTATCAAGTAAAAAAAAAAAAAAAAAAAAAAACCAGAAAATGATACTAATAAAAGGTATAGATTCCAGCAGAATCAAGATACAGATTCCTATAGAACCAAAAGGTATAGATTCTTAATGTCATTATTACTTACATATGAATTTTTTTTTAATTTACTCTAAAATGTAATTATTTAATATGAATGAGTTATTTTTTAAAAATTTCTTTATTTTATTAGAAAGGTTTTCAGTGTATTTAATTTGTTTAATAAAACATAACTGCCTATTTTCTTTGAGTAAAAATATTGCGCATTGAAATTTATTCTGCAATGTTGCAATAGAATTCTGGTATGAAATGTCTTACAAGCAATTTACCAATATTGCAATGCATTGTTTGTGCATTGAGCATCAGCACTGCCAGTTTTTATAGTTGTCAATTGGCATTTTACATTACAAAAACAGACAGACAGTCTGTCTCATATCCTCACACACACACACACACACACAATATACATAAAGTGAGATTGTTATACAGGCCATTCCTCTGATAGGAAGGAATTTTTTTTTTCCTATTTTAACTTCATTCACAGTATGTAAAAAGGAAAAGTAATGAAATTGTATGAATATGTATTCTTTAGTTCATTTCTATGTATGTACAGAAGAGATATCCACTTTATTTGGAGTTTTATTGCGCACATAACAATAATGATCAGAAAGAAGAAAATATGGTGCTGCTAATAGCGTACCTTATTAAGAGATGATTTTTATGGAAAAAATATAAAAGTTTTTCATAGACAGATAGAGTTAAAATGTACAACCAGGCTCAGAGAAAAGATCAAAGAATATGTCAGAATAAAGTTATAATTCTGGTTCAGATATTTATTAAAGTATCAAATGGATAAATTTAACCTCAAAATAGAGAACCAATTGTGAATTATAAGTCTGTTTAAAATTGGTGAAAAAAATTTACATTTGTAAATTTGTAAATTTTATTTCCTGCCTAGAGTTGTTCTAATAAAATTATTTTATGTAAATTTTGACATTACCAAATGAATGCATTCTACACTTCTTTCTAGGTTATTTTATTGTGCATGAAATTATTTCTTATATATGTATATATCATCATCATCATCATCGTTTAACGTCCGCTTTCCATGCTAGCATGGGTTGGATGATTTGACTGAGGACTGGTGAACCAGATGGCTACACCAAGCCATATATATATATGTGTGTGTGTGTGTATATATATATATATATATATATATATATATATATATATATATATGATAATTCAAATGTACAAAAAACAAAAGAGAGCCAGATGAGGGAACAACAAACAAGCTGTATTAATTAGCTTGGCACTCAGGAAAAATGGAAAAGTTTTAAATTGTTCTGAGCCTACACTCTTTGAGTGAAAAGGGTGAAGAAGGAAAACCAAGAGAGAAAAAGACATATATTCAACATGTGAAACCATTAATCCAGATGTATGTATGTATATATGCATACACATGTATATATATATATGCATACAGCTCTTACCCCTGCTGGCGACAAAGGGACTCTCACTCAGAGTAAAAGGCAGACTGTATGACGTATGCGTACGAACAGCCATGCTACATGGCAGTGAAACATGGGCTGTAACTGCTGAGGACATACGTAAGCTCGCAAGGAATGAAGCCAGTATGCTCCGTTGGATGTGTAATGTCAATGTGAATACCCGTCAGAGTGTAAGTATCTTGAGAGAAAAGCTGAACATTAGAAGCATCAGTTGTGGTGTGCAAGAGAGACGATTGCGCTGGTATGGACATGTGGTGAGAATGGATGAGGATAGCTGCGTGAAAAAGTGCCACACCCTAACAGTTGAGGGAACCCGTGGAAGAGGTAGGCCCAGGAAGACCTGGGCTGAGGTGGTGAGGC
>NC_068988.1:13557214-13561207 GCF_001194135.2 Octopus bimaculoides | reverse complement strand
GTTAAACGATGATGATGATGATGATGATATATATATATATATATACGCATGTATGTTTGCATGTATATATGTATATATATATGTATGTGTGTATATGTATATATATATGTGTGTGTGTATATGTATATATATATATACGTGTGTGTATATATATATATATGTGTGTGTGTGTGTATATATATATGTATATATGTGTGTGTATATATATATGTATATATGTGTGTGTATATATATATATATGTATATATATGTTTGTGTGTGTATATATATATATATGTGTGTGTATATATACGCATATATGTGTATATATGTATATATATATGTATGTATGTGCGTGTGTATTACTTCAGTAATTAACAAAACAGTTTACTATTTGAAAAAGTAAAGCCATGCTTCTAAAACATGACATTTATGTTTTTAATCTTTTTTTTTTTTTAAATATTGTAATATAATTCCATCAATAGTTGAACATTTTGGGAGGAGTTGAAATATCTGGTTTCATAAAAGGACCAGTTGTCCTCTTTCTTTGCTACCTATTAACTCTAACTTCCTGTTCACTTACAGTTCTAATTCTGTTTGAAAGTTGGCATTCAAAGAAGATTCTTTTAGCATTTACAATATCTCCAACTGAGTAAATATTTCCTGTAATTTTGCTGCTATTGTTAACTGCAACAGTGATGCAGTATAAAGTAGGAATTTGGATGACTAAAATTAATAGACCAGAATAGCATAGACTTAAATTACACATATACAATTTCTACCAGGGGACTGCACACAACATGTTTCTTGCAAAATAACTGATAAAGAATAACTTGACAAAGAACAAACCTGATTTACATTAAGTGTGTTGATATAGAAGTAGATTGTGTTGGAGTCATTTCTATTGTAATATTATGGGAATTGAAGAAGCTAAAAATATATGAGTGGTAAAATCTGATTAATACATACAAAGAAAGTAGTAAAAGAAACTGATATATGAATTAGTAAATTACTGCACAGTATATATAGCAGTGATGTATGGATCGGCATTGTTTAAGAATATTAATCACCAATTGGAATCTGGCAAAACATCATGATATTAACCAATGGAGACAGCTGATATCGATCCATAGAAAAAATTTAATTATGTAACTGGGCTAATCACATAGGTCCTCAAAATAAATAGACTAGATATTCAAGTAAAGGGATGTTAGATTTAAGGAAGATTTTACTAAGTAAATGACGACTGAACTGAATTTTCAATGAGATTGAATTCAAAATCTACCTTGAAAAAACAGTGAGATTAATACCTTGTTGCTATTGTCTTATAAGATGTGTCAACATGGTCAGCATCATTAATGAGGAATTCAGTTAATTTAGTTTTTTTACCAAATTTATGCTCCCTTGCCTATTTTATTTTGGAGAGTGGCATTTAATCAACTTGTTTTTCTTTTTTCCTTTATGTTTTATTAAACCAATTTTCAACACACCAGACTATGAATTATTTCCGAATTTGATCACTGAAATATATAGATGTTTTGTTATTTTATTAGTTCTGTTCTAGTGCCAAGGAGAACATAATGGACGATATTTAGTGAAATATTTTCATTGTTCATGACAAAAATATTCTGTTCTGTAAAAATATAAATGTATAATGCATATATTATATAATGTTATTTGGCAATGACAAAAACAGGAGACTTGCATTTGCTTAAAAAAATAATAGAATAATGAGCCATTGAATGTGAAAGGTGGTTGTGAGAAACAGACAAAATGATCACAGGTTAAGAAAACAACTGAATTATTCCTAAATGATTCAAATTGTTATAGGATTCAAATTTGTGAATACAAGTATGTAAGTTTTAAACCACATATTTAAAATGTTGATATAAGTATTTATTAGGACTGGAGTTGGGTCTGGTTGAAGGGAATATTGTTCCATTATTATTTTATGTTACTTGCAGTCCGTCTGAAACTGAGTGATTGATGGGGTTGATGTATTTCATATATTTTTGAATTTATCAGTACTCAATGCAGAAAGCATTGTAGTAATTATCATAGCTTACTACCTATAACCACTCAGTCTTATGATTGTTGATGTTCACAACTGATTTTTTGAATTGTAAAGCACACTTATAATGATGATGATATGTGTGGGTGATCAATGACATTGTGTAAATCAAGAATAGAAAACAAAATATGTATGTGCCAGCTAGTGTCTTCTACCATAGCCATAGGTTGACCAATACCTTGAGTGAAATTTGAAAAACAGAAACTGGGAGAAGCCCATTGTGTAAGTGAGTTTGTTTCTCCTTGTATGACAGAGTAAACTAATTGTAAACAAATGTCACCACCATGCAAAAATGGTGTATGTTTGTAACCCCCTGCAAAAGTATATCTGGCCACTGATCTGTTCAGTATTTTGAAAGGCTGGGGGAAGCATATGAAATTATTTGCAATGTAATGTGTATGGAGGATATCAGCTGTTAAAGGAAGCATTAAGCACTCAAAGTGGATGTAACAATTGGAAGAGGAAGATTTTATGACAAATCTCATCGTTAAGAATGTAACTGCTTACCATTTATAATATTTCTATGTGAAATGGCCTCTCATTTAACAATCATTTACAGGTATTCCTGTATGACTGCTATAAAGTCAATTAGATCACTAATACAAAATGAGTCAAGGACAATCTTTTACATATGAATTCAAAGCAAATGTCAGTCTTGAAATCCCAGTAGTAACAATGACGATTATGATAATGATGCAGTATCTAAGAGTTTTAAATGAAAATATAGTGTTATTTCTTTATCAATAATTCATGACAAATTGAATACTGTAATAGCAAAGAGTATTTAAATAGTTTAAAATTGCAATGGGATATATTTAAATATATATATATATATATATATATATATATATATATATATATATATATATATATATATATATATATATATAGAAAAGAAGCACAATGAAAAAATATTTCCAAGACAAAAATTGCATATGAAAGTTATTAATAGTAACATATTATTTTCAATAAGTTTGTATGTTAGCATATTAATTGTATTTCCTTTTACAATATTTATGCTCTTAGTTTAAATAATAAGTGAGAAATACAATATTTTATGACATAAGAGAGAATTTCCCCTAAAACATTGCGATTGTGTTTTAGATATGAAACTAAAGCCTTCTGTAAGCTAATGTATACTCTAAAATTCAGTACTCTAACCAAACACCATATTGTATTGTTGTTTATTCTAACGTCATCATTAATATTAGTGATACTTAACAAAGGAATTATTAGAGCTTTTTTTCTATTATTATTAAACATTTCAATAAACATGATTTAATTGCACTAAAAACTTTCTGAATACTCTGTTGTGTCTATTTGCTGAAATACAATGGAGCCACTTACATGTGCATTTATGCCTTTTAGTCCATCGAATGTAGTAATAACATACAGTAAATGTACAAGAATGCAAAGTGCATAATTCATAATTGTAATTTTCTTTTCTCTTTATGTATGGTGGTGGTGTTAACTCTGGAACAGAATGCACTGTACAGTTGGCATCATTCTTTTTTTTTTTTTTTTTTCCACAGTCTTTTGTCACTTTAATGTCACTGTGTGTCATCAGATACATTTAGTCAAGTATATTTATTCTCTCTTTTTATGTATAATTGGAGAACAGGCAATATCTGTGACTTATGCTGACCCTTCAAATTGGCAGAATTGAAACAGTTGGTAATCAGTTTTAACTTCTGTAGATCAAAGCCTATGAAGAAAACACACAAGTAGAGAAGGAATTCTTGAGGGCTGCAACTCTGAGGTTAAATGACTGGACAAATTGTTTAATGTGGGGCTGGGATTGAGACATAATAGGAATGATGAGAGAGAGAGAGAGAGAGAGACATATATTCTTTTCTACTCTAAGCACAAGGCCCGAAATTTTTGAGGGGGGGGGGCAGTCAATTAGATCGACCCCGGTACGCAACTAGTATTTGATTTATCGA
>NC_068988.1:13552874-13557204 GCF_001194135.2 Octopus bimaculoides | reverse complement strand
GACAGACGAAATAGCGCTAAGCATTTTGCCCGGCGTGCTAACATTTCTGCCTGCTCACCACCTTAGAGACACAGATATATTGCATGGGCCAGGAGAAAGGTAATATGTAATTTTCTAACTCAAACAAGAAATTGTTGTAGATGATAAAGTGTTTCAGCCAGTGATAGTATGTAGATGAATGGCTTTTTTGTCAGCCAGTCAGTATACATGTGTGAGTGAGTTTGTATTTCCTTGTCTACACTTGTTTGTTCACTGATTGTAAACAATAGCTGAATTAATGGTGCTATTTGCTTCTAGTCCATTGCAAAAACATGTCTAGGCTTCATAGTGTCTCTTGACATGTGCATTCTTTGTTAACAAAAGCTCATTCACGTAGGATCGTTTGTTTCCAGTTCTTTACATAAGCATGTCTGGGCTGTCTGTTGTTTGATCGACCAGTAGAGTGAAAGATAATTACCACACAATTGGGGTTTGGTGTCAGGAAGGGTATACAACTGCAAAAAACTCTAACATATTTTCATTTGATCCATGCAAGAATGGAAAAGTTGATGCTAAAACAATGATTCTAATGATGATGAGTTATATGGCCCTTTTTCAGATGCAGTCTTTGATGTTTATATATACAAAGCAGCAAAATCCCAATGTGCAAGCAGTGCTTTAATGTGGATCTTAGATGTGCTTTGTGGAGAGTTAGCAACTGATCAGAACTAAAATATTTTTTTGCTTGGTAGAGATAGCATAATCATTGTGTTCTGGTTTTTAAACAACATTATATACATGTCAGGTTACCATAGGAAGTAACTGTTTATAGAAACTTTGAGGGCCTTAGTCATATGTTATGTGCAGAGAGGGATGTGTAATGTAAGATTATTTACTTCATGTAAGTAGCATTTGTGCTTTAGTGCTGTAAAAGGAGACTACTATATTGTCATGTTCCCATTGGAATATGTTTCTGAGTTCTAACATGAGGTTATGTATTGCTAGTAACTTTCAATACAGTCATTTAGTAATAAGTATTCTGTATTCATGAACTAGATTGATTTGTCACAAATTGATTGATGGCAAATTATATTGATTTACAATGAATAACAATAAAATAAAATGCTATAAACAGAGATATTTATTACTTGAAAACCAGGCATTTGAAAACATTAAAGTTAGCATACAATGTATGCTGTTATTTCTGTTTGAAATATGATATATTTGATGTTTAGTTTTTCATAAACACATTTCGAAATAATTCTAAAATAAAAAATAAAGAAGAAGAAAAATATCACTTCTCAAAATTTGATCATATTCTCCAATCATTAATAATACAAAGCTCTAATTATTGAATGAAACAAGATAAAAATGATAACCCACAAAAAAAAAAAAAGTTTTGTAATAAATGTATACATTTTAATATTATTAATTATTAAGGAGTACTGTTTAATTTAATTTCTGTAAACTTTTAATAATTGCACAGTAAACACGTGCAGAGCTGCAGGCAAACTGTTGTTATAAAACTAAGCCAATTGTTTAGTCAGTGTTGTTTTGTAATATTTATTGTAAATTCTGTAAATTTCAACATAGCTTGATGGCCTTTAATAAGGACCTCTGCTGGAAGGACTTTAGCAATGTTATTTTGCTGAGGTCAATATGCTCACCACCTCCACCACCCCTCCACCACTTATCTATAATCTAACTTTTTAACAACCTCCACCTACCATGGAACCTGTGCCAAATATGGAATACACAAAAAGATGTGGACTCTGCAAACCAGATTGCAGGCTACTCGTTTAATAGTGGGGTAAGTCTGAATAATGAAGGGGGATACTTTAGTCCTGCAGACGACCTCTCTAGTGTTGGTGCATAATTAAATCCATCAGCTTATGATATAGAGTGGCTGGTGGCAGAAGTGGCACTCAGCCTTAAAAACCATGCAGAAGTAAACAAAAACATAGTTGCCTGATTATCTCTGTTGTGTGCAACAAACGATGAGACACTGTGAGCTCCATCCAGTCTATACCAGCATGGAAAAGCAAGCTAAAATGGTGACACCACCACTACCACCATGGGCAGCAACCTAGTAGAGTTGTTTAAGTTTGGGACAGAATGGTAACAAAAGGGTTATGAAACAACACCTCTGATGTCTGCAGTCCCTTCTTGCCTCTCTATTTACTCACACTTCTTCAGCTGCAACAGATTAATCTTCCTACTCTTTCAATGAATTTTAAAGGTAAAATAAAGAACAAGTAGGAAATATCTGGAATCATAAATTGACAACCAAAATTTTCTGCTCATATTTTATAGATTTTGTACTTCTCATGTTTACAAATGTTATGAGTTATGTCACTTGTGTTTTCTCTGTACAATATTCGTTGTTTGACTTTGAAGAATTTACCATTTTCATTTAATGAATGTTTAGTATTCAGGATTTATCAAATTAGTTTATTTTACAAAACATATATAATATAAAATCAATTATAAATTTTGTTCATTATCCAGACAAATCTGTTGTTACTTTATGTTCCCAATACCAGATTAAGAAGTTAGGGCTCAATTTATCAAATAAATTAAATAGTTTTATGTAATCTACTCATCAGTTGAATAAGTTACAAACCTAGGCTATTTTGTTTAACAATTTTGATAAGTAATAATCTTGTAGTATTGATCTTTAAAATTAGTGTCAGTTTCGTTAGTTAATTGTAAATGAACAAAAGTTTCAGCTTTGAATTAAACTGATTGTAAAAACATATATAAGAACAAAATAAAAAAAAACAGGATAAGTTCACCATTTGCATTTTATCTATATATATATATATATATATATAAAGGTTAAATTATCCTGGTGGATACGGAATTATCTCATAAAATGGTATAGATGTAGGCTATCCACAACATTCAAATTACATGGTACTCAAGTATGAATAGATATTGGTACTTGTAAGCTCCACTTGTTTGGTAGTTCCTTGTTCCTGTTCAGAACTGCAAATATTCCATAGAGTATACAATTGAAAATGAAGAGGAGAGTGAAGATTTATTCACATCCAAAACTTTTTATTAAAAAAGTTTTCTACAGCATATATAACAATGACCAATTTATGTTTCAATTGCAGCAACTACTACACATTGCTCTGTATGCAATTATGCATCCTAGTTGCTACAATTTCATCAAGGGTCCATCACTTACAATGTTTTCAAAGTGAACTATTTCAAACAAGCTTCCTGCGTTGGTATTCAGTTAAAAGTTATAGCGTTACTTTTTAAATCAAGAAAACTTCATTAAAAAATTTTGTTTAATTATATATAGAGGATACAGGAAATTTACTATATTGCATTTAAGTGCTATCATAACTAAAATAATTTATTTGTTACATCACTTTCTTTAGGCGGGTACCTCTAACTATATTCAGTTAGTATTTCACCATAAGAGATTTCATTGATGCAGTGATAAAATAATGAAGTTGTAAGATGTAAAAGGGGAATAATTTTGTGGATCTTATATTCAAGAGTGGAATATAGGATTTCTGGAGAGGGGGAGGGGAATCATTCGATAAATCTCTCCCAATAACTTGTAGACTTCTTCACTATTTTGTTGATTATTAATTTTAACTGTATTATGATTAATCTGTTTAGTTGTTAAATTCATTTAAAAAAATAACACATTTGGATTATTAGCCCATACTAGAGAATGGAAGTCAGTTTTTTTCAATAATTACTCTTCAGCACAATTATGCAACATCAAATGAGTATTCCTTAGACTTTGAATAATAGAATGTCAGTATTTGAAACAGTAGGCTTACATTACAGGTTATTTTTAACTGTATGTAGAGAAAAACAACAGTAGGTTTTTTTTTTATATATCTATCTACTTTTCTTTTTTAAATTTCTGACAAAATAGACCTACTCAGTTGCTTTCAAGTGTTGATTATTAAATTCCTTTGCAAAGCTAGCTCCTAATGTAATTCTCAGAACAAAACCATACAAAATTGGGACAAAACAACCAATATCTACTGACTAGTAAATGTAAGATAAAATATGAGAATCTACATGTGTGCAAGTATAAACTTTCCCTAGTAGATCTGAATTTCTTAGTAAGTGCCAGAAGTGAATCCAAAAATCAATGAAACAACGAAATCAGAGTTACTAACAATTAACTGTTGGTGGTATTTCATGCTGAACAAGCTTTCTTGAGATTCAAAGTGGCATCGATAACTGACATAAATGGCTCTACAAAATCTTCTACTATAGAAAATATGATGCAATCATGATAGATTATCTTTTTAAAGAATTTTATGAAACACTTTGATAGATTATGATATACATATATAGCCTTTCCTTTTGTTTT
>NC_068988.1:13527687-13552754 GCF_001194135.2 Octopus bimaculoides | reverse complement strand
ATATATATATATATATATATATATATATATATATATATATATACATACACATACACATGTACATACATGCACATATATGTATATATGTATACAGATGCCTCTTGTAGTAACATCTCCATGCCATCATCACTGTTGTTCTGAAAACAAACACTTTTTCCCAACATTTTGGTCCAGTTTCATGCACTACCAGAAACCTCACACATTTGATCCTTCCCACCACTGAACACTGGCAATCTTTCTTCAGCTTCTCTTCACATTACATACACTTGTCAACTAGCTTTTCTTTTAGTGATGTATTATTGCTCTTTACCATCTCCTTTCTTCCAGTCTTTCCAGGCATGTCTTTTAGCCTTTATGCTTCTATTCGTGACACTATTTCCCCATCATGTTACTTTTTATCTAGCTGGTACTTTGTTCTAACCACAGATCTGGTTGGTAGTTTTTAGCAGGTTATCTCAAAGAAACTACCAGTTGTCAACTATTATAGGTCCCGATCTCCTCCTTTTCATCCTTTGTGTTATCTACATATATTTCGCAGGAGGATGTTTTAGTTTCTACAATCTTCCTTCTCTCGACTGCCTTTAGTTGCAGTCCATTAAACTCTTATTGTGAAGTCCTAATCAGCAGCCTATGTTGGGTGGTACATTATTTACTAAAGGAAGACTTAGTATTTACAAAAATTAATCTATCCTGTTTCCTAATGAAAATAAAATTTATCTGGCTTGCATGTTTACTCAGTTGGAAGGTGATCAAGTGGTTTATTGGTTTCCTGAGATTTATTCTGTGGATAGTTTATTTACGTTACAGAACTCTAGAAAACTTGAACCCTCTTCATTACAACAATCATATCCATAACCACCATGTACTCTAGAGTAGCTTTCACTGTGCTACCTAGTATGTTCATTGAAGTCACCAGCCAAGATAATGATGTTGCTGTCATTTGTTACTAAGGTAGGTTCTAGAGAGAAGCTTACAGAAGCAACTCTTTGTCTCTTCAGTTAGTTTCAGTTGTGAGACATAGAGATGGCAATTGCCATTGCTTTTTCTACAGCTAGTCTATGTTTAATTATCCTGTCACATAACTCTTGTTCACCTCAATTACATTATCTACCTACCTAAACCAGGATCATTTCCTACCCAGAAGAATTTGTACTTGTGTTCTTTACCTATGAGGTGCATAGCTGAGTCTTCTCTCCATCTTACTTCTTGCCCACAACATACAAATACTTGCCTCTACTCTAGCATCTCTATAATTTCACTTGTTACCTTTCATACTAGCTTTAATAGTTGCAGCCCTAAAGATTTTTACCTGATGGAAGGAATGCCATGCTATAGTGAAAGGATTGATGTTCGAAGCCTCTTTCTTGCATTTAAACAGGAATGTGCAATTGCTTAATGGAAGTTGAGGGCCTCTTGCATACAACCAGATGTTTACAGCTAACCATCCCACAATGGTGCACAGCACTACCACAGTGAGTGTTAGCTTTGTATACACAATTAAGGTTTACCATTGGGTTGTAGCTCTGCATGAGTTTAGTATTGTTTTATTGGCCAGATGCCCTTCATATCACCAATCACCTCACAGTATAGACTAGGTGCATTTTCATGTCACCAATGATAATAAGATTGTTTGCCATGGCTAAAGTGTCCCCTTATATTTTTTATTCAGAGGGGTGCTTTCCTAAAAGTGTTGCTTTTACTACAGATTTCAGAGTCCACATTTCCCCTATGTAAGTAATTTAATTGGCATTACTGCTCTCCTTGACAAGTTTCCATCACTAGGGTTTGCTGAGGCATCATCTTCCTTGTGGAACTTTTAAACAGTTTTGATGCCTTGGAATTTCAGTTGTAGAACACTGCATATAATAATTAGGGCCTGGAAGAAAGATGAAACTTTTAATCAGTCTCTATTGCTTGAAATCTTAGTTGTAGATCACTGTATATAATTAGTCTGGAAGAAATAAAAATGGGAGGAAAAGGAAATAGACTGGTTGGTAAAGTTTGCATTGCACTGATCATATGGTAAGGAGGAGAGAAGAAGAGAAACTGTCTTTCCTGCAGTTTTTATTGATCAAATTGACCTACAAGGCATCACTCAGCCTGGGTTTATAGTAGAAGACACTTACCTCAAGTGCCATGCTGAGACTGAACTCAAAACCATTTGATTGCTAGACTCCATTCTAATAATTGTTTGAAATGGACTTCATTCACTGTTACTTACTATTAATTACCTCAGGAAAAGAAAACTATTAACAAAAGAAAATACTTTAGGTGGAAATAAGAATAGATTATGTGAAGTACATATTGAATATGTATGGTTCCTGGTTGCCAGTATTGAGTATAAATTAATGATTGACAGTTTCTTCTATTTGATATAATTCTGGTGTTATTTCATTAAAGTATCTTTACTTTCTCTAATTTTTCAAGTCTTGAAGTAGGATCCTTCTTAGTGTTAATCAAATCACATTATTTTCATATTCTTTAACAATTTTTTTTTTCCTTTCTGAAATTGTCTTTATTCTAGCTATTTTCAAAAGTTTTATATTATTGTGTGTGTGTGTGTATGTGTGTTCAGGAGCTGAAAGAGGTGTTTGATGCAGCTGAAAGGAATTATTGCAAAACAAGTAAAGCAACAGTGACAAAATATATTTTGTTACAGGTGGGAGATAGAGATGAAGGGGTAAAGAGGAAGGATATGTTATGGACATACTGAGCAGTCAATATATCATGTAACCAAAATATTGTTTGTTTGCTACTTACATTATTTTATGATGTATGATGGTGCTAATTATATTTTGATATCGGTTCTACATTAAATATATTTTAAATATTAGGTGAGAAGTAAGAAATGTTAGTCTGTGTTGATGAAAGGGGTATGTAGTAATGTGATAAATCTTATGCCATCTCATGAAATTGTGTGTGTGTATGTCTGGGATTAGAAGACAGAGAGAAGGTATGAGGGATGGCTAGGAGTGATAACCGAACACACACTCCTCCAGAGAGAGAGAGAGAGATGTTGCTACTGCCATAGAGAAAGGGGGGGAAACAGTTAGTAAGAGAGAGGGTGATAACTGAATTTACACTCCAATAGAGGGGGAGAAAGAAAAAGGACATAATATGCTGCTACTAACAAAGAGAGTGAGAGAGAAACAGACAAAGATAGATAGAAAGACTAGACGCTGCTACTAACTTAAAGAAAGAGAGAGGGAAAAAGATAGACATACTCCCCCATGAGTGGTAAACTGAGCAGCTGACACATTATATCACTTGACCAAATGGTTATGGCAGACATTATGTGTAACCAACAAAACAAAATTTTCGTTTTATCTCATTTACCAGTTCTAACCAGTTTTGAAGTATTCTGTATTATTTTGATGACAGAGATGGGGGCCATCAAAATAATGTAGAATATGTATTAATGCTCTGTTACCTGAGTCAATTGAATTATGAATTTGTGTGGGGGAGGGGTAATGTGTGCGTTTATGAGTTTAGAAAACAAATTGGAGGAAAAGTAAAGAAAAAGAAGAAATGCAAAGAGTAGCTGTATGAAAAGGGTGAGAAATATACCCAGTGAGAGAGTGAGGAATAAGCTATCAGCAAACAATACACTGTATCATGTAACCAACTTAAAAGAATACAGCATAACATGACCAACAACAGACAAAAGAAATAAACAATGTTGTCTTTTATTTTTTTATGCTTGTAATTTCATTTTACTATAAATCTTTTATAGAAAACAAATTTTAGAAAAGGAACTGGTGGGAATATAAGCCTTGCCAAAGGAGGAAAAAAATAGATATCACTGTTCTTTGGGACTTTAGTATCCAAACTTATGCTATATAGGCCAGTAGACCAGATATTGTGGTAAGAAATCACATTGACAAAACATGTCTGCTCATAGATATGTCAATCCCACTGCCCACATCCGAAAAAAACATTGTCAACTTGAAAATACCTGATTCTTTTGAAACTCTTTCAAAACAGATACTATAAATTTAACAAAATCTTAGTGCTCAGATTTGGGTTTCCTTCATTGCTAATCATAAATAACATCCAACTTGTTGTTACATTTAGTCAATTGCATTAAGCCCTGTGTTCAACTGGTACTTTTTCCATCAACCCTGAAAGGGTCAACTTCAGCAGAATATGAACCAAGAATGTAAAGATGGATGAAATACTGCTAAGCACTTTGCTTGGCATATTAACAATTCTGCCAACTCACCCACTTGATGATAATAATAATGATCTATTGTTGTCAGGGGGGGGGGCACGTTGTGACCCCACAAATCTTGTACATTCAATTCTTTGATTTTAAGAATGAAAGTCACATTTTCATTTTTCGTGGTTTAATTATGAAGTTGTAATTTTTATTAGAGTTTATATGAAACAAAAAAATATAACTTATCATTTAAAAGCTGCCTCTCTTATATTATTATTATCATGCCCTTTACTAATTCTGCTAATAATGAATCTCATATCATCTCAAAGGATCTCAATAGTAATACATATTGGAATTTTAAATTCTGGACTTGGGACTTATTTGATTTTCATAGAAATAATATTGAATCAAGCTGATATTCATTTAAATTTTCAAATCTTTTTATGTCTTATTTGTTTAATATATCTTTTATCTTTATTGCTTGATTCAAGTGAAATAATCTGATTAACAGATCTCTAAATGTTATTTAATTTTATTAGATTTATTGAATTATTTATCCAAAAACCTGTTGCTTATCGCTTAATTCACTTAAAGTATATTTTATAGATTATTCTAATATACTCTGATATTTAAATGGAATTTACATAACATGCCCTCAAGTCTTAATATTAGGTGAATACAGATTTTTCACCTACAGAGAAGATGTTCCAATAAGCAATATTGGCATTTTTAAAAAAAGTAGCTGTTGCAAATTTGCATGATTTTTTTTTCAACACGACTTTTATTAAACATTTTCCTATTTTCTAAATACAATTTTAAATTACCTTTTACCCTCCCCCTTTCTCTCTCTCTCTCTGTCTCACTCTCTCTCTCTGTCTCACTCTCTCTCCCCATCTCTCTTTCACACACACACAATGTTTTGAATAGGTCCATGTTTTTTTTTAAATACTCCTTGTTTTTTAGCATTCTGTTAAATTTAAGAGTTCTCATCACCATGCCTACTTTTCTCTGACAGAAAGCTTTGAATAATGGTTTCAGATTTGACTAGTTCTTTATTTTGTCAACCTTGTAAGGATGAAAGGCAAAGCTAACCTTGACAGTATTTGAACTCAGAATGTGAAGAGCCAGAAGAAATGTTGCTAAGCATTTTGTCCAACATGCAAACAATTGTCAGTTTATCACCTTGTAAACCTTGAATAATAAAATGTTGTACCACACAATTCAGAATTATCTCATCTGTAAAGCCTAAGACATAATCTTAATATTTCATTCTCTTTAGCTTACCTCTACTTCACTGTTTGTTTTTGTTTTGTTTTTGTGTGTGTTATGCTGTAAGATTTAAGAGCTGTCATCATCACCATCATCCTTAGCAGTAGCATTATGCTTACATTTCTATAAATAGTAACGGTTTTCTACTCCCATGCTATTTCTATCAATAACTTCTAGGATTTTTACCAAGCTTGCATTGACCATATGTATTGTATGTGTATATGTTCAAATCAAGTAATTCCCTTATCTAGTTTGCTTCCTCAGCATACTTGATAAGATGAGTTCTTTTATTTAATGTTAGGTGAGAGAATAACTTTACCTTTTTGAATATATTGTCTGTGCAGGTAGTAATCTCTTTAAATTACTTCTTTCTACCACAATTTGGCACTTCCCTGAGTTGGATTTCAAAGATCAGCTTCTTTCATTGAGCTAAATATAAAAAAATTTTTTTTTTTTTTACTTGTTTCAATTATTGGACTGTGGCTAAGCTGAGATACCACCTCAAAGTATTTAGTTAAAGAAATTGACCCTAGTCCTTATTTTTAAGTTTAGTGCTTATTCTACCATCCCCTTTTGCCGAAGCACTATGTTACAGAGATATAAACAAACTAATACCAGTTGTTAAATGATGAGAGAACACACATACACACACACACACACACACACACACACACACATGATTGGCTTCTGCACTGTTTCCATCTACCAAGCTCACTCACAAAGCATTGGTCAGCCTAAGACTCTAGTAGAAGACACTTGGACAAGGTGCAATGTAGTGGAATTGAACCCTAAACTACATAATTGTAAAGCAAGCATCTCAATCACAACATGTTGCACTCATTGCAGCCATGGTTATTTTAATGTACAAATTGTTAACAAATATGGCTTTCATTTAGAAGTGATTCTTCAAAAGAGATCATTAATATAAAATAGTGAAATCCAGAGCCATGACCTGAAGTACTATATCTTAATTCAATATTTGCAAGCTTTAATCCTTTGTTTCTTATTAGTACTTGTGGTTGTCTGTTTATGACAAAACTTTGGATCTAGTTTCAGGCTTAGCTTCTGGGTGCTTATCTTAAAGGCATTAGATAAATACAAAAATATTCCTTCCATTTGTTTAATGTTTAATGAATGTACCAAAATATTTGGGAATGTTATCAACTGTGATCAACAGTTGATAAATATGATACATTCTATTCTAAACATAGTAACATCTGTATGTTACAATGAAGGTAAATCTAAAGATTAATGTAAAACTGGGGAACTAAATATTAAATTTAAAGAAAGATGTTTGTATCACTCTATCTATTTGTGTATTTGTGTTCATATATATTCATATGTATCTGTGTTTATACACAAACACACTTACGTGTGTGTGTGTGTGTGTGTGTGTGTGTGTGTACATAGTTTTTAAAATTCACCTTCTTTAACATTTTCTTTTACCAGAGGAAGTAGTTTATTTAACTTCTCATTTCTGACAATACCAAAGCAATTGTCTTCATCACCTGGCAAATTCATACTTTTTTAAGTTACAAGAGATTAGATCTTTCATCAAAATTTGATAAAATAAGAAAATCTCAGTAGTAGCAGCAGTGGTAGTAGTAGTAAGAATAGCAATGGGAAAAAAAGATTCACTCAGATAAATGTCTTAATATTCTGAACTTTATATTTCTTCATTTCTTGACTCAGTAATGACAGACAAAATGTTTATCAAAAGCAAAACTCTCTGAACTTTTTTTTTTTTTGCTTTTCCTTTGCACACTACAGCTGTCTTATATACTCAGATAACCTTTCTAAATAATAATCCTAGTTCCATTATGTTACATAAATAAGATGAAGTTTAATGTGTACATTATTGGAGACACCCACAGATGCTTTTAAGATTTTGTACTGATCCATTGTTTTGCAAAGTAATCATGAGTTTGTGCACACACACATACACACACACACACACACACACACACACACACACACACACACACACACACACACACACACACACACACACACACACACACACACAGCTAAGAATTTTTTACCGTGTATCTCTCTTTGAATTCAATAATATTTGTTGGTCAGAAAAAATAATTGATGTTTGAATAACACATGATGTTAGTTAGGAGATGTGCAATGTAACATAGGTGGGGGAACTCTCAGCGATCAAAAACTATTGAACCAAGTTCAATTTATCAATCATTGATATTTCACCTACTCTGCTAATGCCCCTGTAAGGCATTAACTTGATCCTCTATTTCCTCAACCTCTGAAATTAATCAGGTTGTTCACTTGTTGGCTAATATTGTGGATCATAGAAGGTCAATTTACTGTATCTAGATGGCGTTAACAAACAATCCCATTCTTTTTTTCAATTCTAGTTTTTAATATGTATCTCGATTTTTAAAATACTATATGATTAGAAAGACCTTACATTTTAGCTGTTATGCTCTGTGTTTATTCAAGTGAATATTATGTGAACATCTTATTATAGTCTTTTTCTCAATGTATTCTTTGCATTCATCTCCTGAAAGATATGCTTGCTCCACAGCCTTTTAAAATATCAGGTCCTATTCATAGCTGTTGTCATCACAATTCCAAATGCAATAGCCATTTAGATTTCCTTTTAGATTGAAATACACAATCTTCATTTTTAATGAAGAAAAATACCCATTGCAAAACCAAATCTTTGGTAACCAAATCTACATATAGTGTTACTTATCTCTCGCAACAATATCAATTACTACCACTAACAGTATCTTTTTGTTCATTAATCTGATCACCACCAATTTCATTATTTTTTGAATAGATCTCTAGCACAGTGTCTTGCCATTTGTTGTACTCTTTTGTCATCTCTTTCATGAAGTTCAGCTTCCTGAGATCAGTTTCACTACTTCTTTCCATATCTTCATTAGGCTTCCTCTTATGCAGGTTCCTTTCATTTGGATTACTAGGCACTTTTTCTTTTTACATAACTGTCATTCTCTGCATGTCTCACAGATCTGTACTATTTCAGTCTTCTCTCCTGCACTCTACAGCTAATTCCTCTTAAATCCAACTTTCTCTCAGTTCATTTGTAATCTGTATTTTATGCACACTAACATTTCACATTCAGTGGAGATATTCACATCAGTTCTTTCCAGTCTTGGCACCTCCTTTGCAGTCAAAGCTCATGATTTTCTACCATGGAACATTACACTTCATACACCAGCATCATACAGTTTGTCTTTCACTTGGAAAGGGAACTATTTTGTTAGCAGTAGCTCTCCCTGAACTTTTCCCTTTTTGTTCTTGCTCTGGCTTTTATGCTTTTGGAACACCATCTACTGCCAAATGGCTCCTCTATGTAACAAAAACTGCCAACAGCCACCAGGGAGCCCTGTGAGTACTTAAAAAAATTTATTCCGTGAGTGTTCTTGTTGTTAACTACCATGTATCTGGTCCTGCTCATCTGTCAGCCTGCCTGTAATCCCACTTCATTTCTTGTACACCCACAGTTTACATTGGGTACTCGGAATAAAGATCCTACTTTCTTCTTTTCTATATATTAAACATGGCTACTTGATTTCTGGAGAGCCTACTCTTTCTTACTAAGATTTTTTTGTTTGCTAGATTTACTTTAAAGCACCTCCATTTTTTAAATTTCTTCACTAATTCTAACACTATCTTGTATGAAACGAAAACAATTCAGAAGAATATTAAACAAAAATACTTCCATACATAAGTGTTCATGTACTTTATAAATATTTGTATATTTATGCATGTACAAATTTATATATTCGCATGCACAAATGAATGCATACACTCACACTTGTCAGCTTAGATTTAATCTATTGAGGATGTGTATGCAGATTTTACATATGTTTTAAATGTAGAGCCAAATTCAACTAAGTTTGTGCTGTTAAAAAGAGTTTTTGGAATATTCTATTCTGTATTCAGCTCAGCTTGTTAGTAGTATGTCAAAACACTGACATAAAGTAGCTACTAAAAGTAGTTTACATAAGACTTTCATTATGACTACAAGCAGAATTTAATTCATTTAGTTAATTATGGTGTTTGGTTTTTGAAAAGAATGATTGTACATGCAATTAATGTGGTTTTGAGGAAGATTCACAATGAAAGCGACAAGAAGCTAATGAATGTAGTAGTATAAAACTCGAAAGTTTTGGTAATAAGATGTGTTTGCTATTCTTCTTCTGAACATTTTCTTAAGCTTAAGATTTGTCAGTGTTAAGAAGTTTTCCAATCAAGCCAAATTCTTTCTATTATTGCAGTTGCTGGCAACTGAGGCTAATGTAACCTATAAAAACTTCATAAAACATAATAGGACTAAAATTCTTTTTCCAACTGAGAAAAGATTCCAAGTTGAGAAAAAAGAAACTTTGACTAGTTTAAGGATTTGGACAAGAAAGTTTCTTTACAGATATTCAGGCCTAAAGTAGAGAGCCTTTTTTCTTCATAAAAGTAGAGTATTAGGTTTTCCTTCAGTTGACATTTACATTCTATTATAATTAAATATAGCTTGATTTTCTGTTCCTTATAATAAAAGACAGGTAAGGCTATTTGTAATTAACCCTTATAAGACTGTTGGGTCAGTCTACCAACCCATCATTTTTATGCTGGATAAAAGAAAGAACCAATCTTTTCAGTGCTTGTGTTCTTTTCTGTTGAGACTCAAATATTTTTTAATAAGATGTTAACCCTTTTTTTTTTTGTCTCATGTCAGCAAACAGGAGTACAAACCTAGGCTTGGGTATTTATTTCATTGCAGCTGCACTAGTACACATCAAATAAAATGTACTTATCTCTGTCCAGCCATAGGTATAGCACATACTATATTATTACTATATTTGTTGTAGCCTAAACTATTTTACTAACTTTGCAGTGTATAATATACACTGGATAAATATTAAAACCTGTATACAATCTTTATAATCTCAATATTTAGTAACAACTATAGTAAAGGATATTTATAACCTGTAACAAGTACATAAAATTAGTTTATATATGTGATATGTGAGTCTGTTGCACTTTTGTCTCACTGTTACTTATAATATCTAACATCTAGAATACATGTAATTGTTTGTGTATCTTTGTGTTAGTTTCCCCCCTCCTCTGCTTGACAACCAGTGTTTGTATGTTTACATCCCTGTAACTTAGCAGTTCAGCAAAATAGACCAATAGTGTAACACTTAAAAAAAAAAGTCCTGGTATCACCTTCAAGGTGGTGTCGCAGCATGGCTAGAGTCCAAAGACTGAAACAAGTAAAAGATGCTTGCATCTATGTATGTATGTATATGTTGTATGCAGATTTTCAATATATATTTTCAACCAGAATGACCCATATAGCCATGAGAAAACTAGATATCAAGGTAGCTTCAGAAACAAAATAAAATTAATAACGATGAAGCTGAGAGAACCCAACACTAACACATCAACCAGTTTTTGTATAAAGTCATAAACTCTGGCAAAGTCCATTGCTGAAGAGATAAGATATAGAAGATAGAGGAATTGTGAGAAAAGATTTGAGAGTACATAAAAGGGGGAAAAAAAAGGTAAAACATGTCAAGGTTGTAGGCAATAAATACCAACCAAGACAGTACAGCAATAAAAGCAAAATGAAGACAAAATGGACAGAATAAAAGAAAAAAAGACCAATTATAAGATAATGACAACACCGTTGTAAAACAGAGAATGTGTAATAATTTGTAGCTGGGAAAAACAGTATAACAATAAGTAATGAGAGTGAGTGCATATAACAGAAGAGAAGAAAAAAAAATAGCCATCAAAAATTACCAATGTCCTGTAAGAACTGGCTGACTTCTAACAGGCTGTAATGAAATAGCATATCAGTGGTCAAGTGGATAAAGAACAATGAAAGATGTAATTACACACACACACACACACACACACACACAAACACATATATCTGGTATTACTCTCAGTGCCCTCACATACCTACCATAGCTCCCCCACTCCCTTGAGCCACTCCTATATTTCATCATCACTTGCTACAGTTACCTCTACCCCATCTCTAACCATCTCTCCTCACACTCATATGAAACATCTCCATCTTCCTGTGCCCACTCATCCAGTCCAATCCTCTATACCAGTATATTTACATACCTCCCACTCCACTGTAAACTTAAGGGTAATGTGCCCTCCACCACCATTTCTTTCTTCATCTTTCTCTCTTTTTGAACTGGGGTAGCCCTGCAATCTCCTCTACAGCAAGGCACCTATCCCTATCTCTTAATTATACTTTTTAACTTCTCAACTGGTATAAACCCATCTCTCTCAATACTACTCCCCATCCCAGTTGAGGGGCTTTTGTCTTGCAAGTTACATGGTGACCTTGTCATTGCTGATACCATATAAAGAGCACCCATTACACTCTGTAAAATAGTTGGCATTTTGAAGGGCATCCAGTCATAGAAACCATGCCAGAACAGACGACAGAGTTTGGTGCAGTCAAGATTGGTGCCAGATCCTGTCAAACGATCTAACCCATGCCAGCATGGAAAATAGACATTCCATAATGATGATGATAATGACAATATTCATTACTTGCAAGCAAGTATGGCTTTGTATCATGCTTTTTAGGTGCCTATGTAGTCATGAGCAGACATGGACTCCATCTTATCACCTTGATCTAGCAAAGCATCTAGGATGTGACAGCTGAAGAGAAAGAGGGGGCTACACCAGAACTAGGACAGTACTCATTTTCAGCTGCGTAGACTGGAGCAGGATGAAATCATGCACCCCCTGGTCCAGGAATTGAATGCCCTATCTTATGGTTGCAAGCCTATTACCCACACCAAAAGGTCACATTCAGATTGTGTATTGAAACTAAAACAGTTAACCTTGAGATAAGATCAGATGAGCCATTTAAAAACGAATATACTGTGATATTTAGGTTTTTTATAACAATGTGTGTGTGTATTTATGTGTGTGTGTGTGTCATCATGGTTTAAACATCCACTTTCCATGCTGGCATGGGTTGGTTGGTTTGAGTGAGGACTGGCAAGCCAGGAGGCTGCCAACCACTCTGAGACTATAGTGGGTGCTTTTTACGTGCCACTGGCAAGGGGGCCAGTCAGGTGGCACTGGCATCGACTATGCTCAAGTGTTGCTTTTTACGTGCTACCGGCACAGGAGCCAGTCAAGCAGCACTGGCATCAACCATACTCAAATGGTGCTTTCTACATGCCACCAGCACAGGTGCCAGTCAGGCGGCACTGGCATCAGCCATTCTTGAATGGTGCTTTTTACGTGCCACCAGCATGGGTGCCAGTTGGGCAGCACTGACATCAGCCACAACTACAGTATCTCTTGACTCAACTGGTCTTCTCAAGCACAGCATACTGCCCAACGATTGAAGGGTACTTTTAAAGGGGCCAGTTACGTAACACAGGCATTGGCCACAGCTATGATCTCACATGGCTTGCTGGGTCTTCTCAAGCACAGCATATCTCCAGTTAGTTTTTGTTTGTTTGTTTTTTTCCTCTACAAATATGACCACATTGCAAATACAGCCACCTTAATGAACCTCTCTGACTTATATTTCACAGCTTATAGATAATGTTATTTTATTTATTTAACATTTTTCTAAATTGTTATCTTTATGGCTTCATCACAACTTCTTAGTATAACAGTAATCAAATAAGATATCCCTTTACCAAAGTTTTGTATGACGGAGTGGGGGAGTCAATCTCATCAACATAAGCTGAAGTTCTGTAAAGTATTTCTATTCATGATAAAAAAATCTCCTTACAGTGCCAGATACCATTAATGCCATCACTATGTATAATAGAGCATTCTCCCTAACATTTTCTCTAATATCATGCATTGCATACAATGAATGGACCAATATGCCAGATGGTAGCACCATTATCAGTCAGAAAATTGATATCTGGCATATTTATTTATCCTTCTTGCTGTACACTTCGATAATCTTTTTTTAACATGTAGCATTCACTTATCCTTAGAATCTTGATGTGTTCCTGCTGTATATGTATTTTCGGTGTCCAATTCAATCTAATACAAACAAGTCAAATATCATTGTGTTAATGATAGAATGGAGGTTGGTGATCATCATACATAAAAAGAAAAATAGGCCACTTCTTTTATCCGCAATATTTGCATGCAACATCTCAGATATAGTGTTCAATTTGGGATTTTATAATGTATATTACATTGATTTTGTATATTAACTAATGCTATTCTTAACACTAGCCATTCTTTCATAAAGAAAGATTTATTGTGTTTTATCATGACATAAACATAAGTGTCCTTCCAAAATTGAGTTTTATCTGACTTGTTTGCTACAGCATCTGTAGTAACTTGAGTTTTAGAATGTTTTTGTTTTGTTTTTGTTTTTTTCTAAAGGTTTCATTATCATCAGCTAATGAAGCTGCTTCTTTTCTATCATTTGAATGCATTAGCTTACATATGTTGGTTACATTTTGTTTCTGTTTTTTAATGTTAACTACTTTTTGCTGTATTGGTGGCAAATTGTGTGTATGTGTATGTGAGAGAGAGATGCTTTATGATGCATAGTTTTAATTCGTAGAGCTCCAGTTATCAATATCCATGGAATTGTATGTATTCCAGCCAAAAGTAGTGGACAATATATAAAAAGAAAAATATTCAAATGCAAAATAATAATGGAAGAAAATAAAATCTAACAATAATGAAAGATTTATATTGTTGCATATTAGTCCAGTTTCTTCATAATGCCATTAGAGAAACTAAAGAGATTTATAAATGATTGAATAATTTATATGTTTGTGTACCTCTTCTGATATCTTTAGCTGAATATAGATATTAATGTGTTGCTAAAATTAAGTTAAACATAATATAGATTCATATACAATTAACATAAAGGAATATATTACTTGGAAGTATCTGGTCAGAGAATAAATTAAATCTTCATGCGTGTGTGTAATCAATGTGTTCAGAAATATATATAATGTATATTATTTAAGCTTTCCTTAGTCATGTTTCCTCCTCTTCCTTTTTATTTTGTATAACTAGATATAGAATAATTAGCTAATTCTATTTTACTTATTTATTTAATTATTTTCAAATAATCTCTGATATTGTTTTATGTATCAGCTTCATTAATACTGTAAGTTATGACAAAATGAGTCGTCAAAATGGAAAAATGAGGGACTGTATATGGAGATTCTCTATTGATCTTTTTCTATCATTGATCTCTGTATCATGTTGACATGAAACACTTTTAATGGAAAGCATGTCTGTTATAGATTGGATAAGCTTTTTCAAGGTAACCATTGTTTTACTAATGTAAGTAGTGCAGATATATACATATATATGTATACATATATCATTCAGAGTCTGTCTGCAGAGCTTGTCACTCTTTATTATCTGTCATACAGAAGAAATGAGTTGCCTATTTTGAGGAGAAACCAGTACAGTTTAAGACAGTCAATAGTGGGTACTGATATGAAAGTCGGAGGTAAATTTAATGATTTTGGAAGTGGGGGACAGGATTTATAGTTTTTATCAGCCTAATTTCTCTTTAGTCATATTTCTAATATAATCCACCTATATCCGCTCTGTTGCTCACTCTCTCTCTCTCTCTCTCTCTCGCTCTCTACTTGGTGTTTTACTGCATTTATGCTAAAGCCAGTTCGGCTTTTTGTCATGAAAACCATGCATTCAAATCTACGGGAAAATTTAGTTTTCCAATTATTACTAAAACACATTTTGCTATGCTTAGTGTAAAAAGTAAGTAATTTATGTTATACTTTCCTTTACAAGTTGTTTCTATTCTCTGTGTCAAGTAATATTGAGATGTGTGTACAAAACAAAGTTAACATACATATTATTATTAATTCTCACCTGACTGCATGTACATAATTTTTACACTACCTACCTTCCCAATTAACTATAGCATTATGAGCCAGTGTTAATAGGATTAGCAATCATTTTCTGAAACCTCAAACTTCATTTATTTGTCCAACAAACATTGTACATACAAATATGAATTTTGCTATCTGCAAAATATATTATGCATATATATTGTTTTGTTCTTACTGTATTTTATTTATAATTTTAATTTTTTGCACTTACCTCTGAAATAGTCATATTCTATAAAATAATTATCATTACTAAATTTCTAATTGATGTGTCTTTCTAAATAATTCAAGGTCACTAATTAACCAATCCTTAATCAAGTTGAATACTTCAATCATTCATTCATTCATAGGGCACCCTTGATTTAGTTGCTATGCATTTCAGCTTAATACGATCATAAAGGTTAAATATACTGACATTTGCAACTTTCCTACTGATTAGCATTTTCCGACAGCCATCCATTCTTTTTTGGAATTTTTTTTTTTTTTTACCTATTCACTTTTTGCCATATCTCCTCTCAGTATGGAATCATTATGAAGAGATATTAACTGACCAAATTCTATTATAAGATGCTATTTTTACACTGAGATAATTTGGTATCTACATATGCTTTTATAGATTTCTCTTCCTGTCTCTATTTTTGTACACATACTTACATATATTGATCATATTCAATGCTCATAATTGATTATTTTTATTTAGCTCTTTATCAATATTTACTATATGTGACACCTTGTAACTTCTGCAATTACAATACTATTGTTTTAAAGCACATTCAATATGTGCTTCATTCAGTCTGACACAATCTATTAGTTATATATGATTTTTTTTTTCCTGAATGTATCAGCAGATTCAGTTTAAATAATCGTAGGGCAACAATTTTTTTCTTTTTTTTTTTATTGAATCATGAACAATTTTATATCATATAATTAATATTGAATCTGCTATAAACTTAATGAATAAATTATTTTTATCCAGATAATTTATCCATAATATTTTTTATTGCTATAATTTACAGTTAGACATATATTCATATTTTGCTGACAGTTCTTTTGAATAGTTCATATATTGTGAATATTAATTCATATGGATTTCTATAGTTACTGAACAAATTTCTGACTTAATTACATTTTTGATTAGACAGAAAAGAAAATATTTTTAATTATTTGTGTTTTCAAATGGTTACTATAATTGAAATTAGAATAAATTTTACTTTAAAGATCTACATTTAAATTTACATTTAGTACATCATGAAGCATTGTTTTAAATGTTGATAGTAATTTCTGCAAAATTTATCATATAAATGATGTCAAACCTGCAGGAAAATTAACACAAGAATTTTGTTGATTCTAGCATCTACTACTCTGTCATATTTCTTTTTCTGAGAATATATAGTAACCCTGATGTATGTGTAAAAGAGAGAAAGAGGCAGATAAATAGCAATGACTAAATAAAATCATCAGTGTCATTCATTATCATCATCTTAATAGCTACCTTTCTGTGCTTGCCTGGGTCAGACATAAGTACATTGGGTCAGAGTTTTCTGTAGTTGAATACCTTTCCTAATACCAACTCTCACCTGTTTCCAAGCAAGGTAATAACAACAAACAGCCTGGATATGTTTATGCAGAGGCCTGGGAACAAATGACATGGTTTGAATGAACCTTTTGTTTGCAAAGATCATGCAACATGCCAAGAAGCTCAGACATGCTTTCATGGTGGAATGCAAGCAATACCTTCAGTGTGCCATTGTTTATAACCAGCAAAGCATATGAAGATATGGAAAATATAAACTCATATGCATACGTGTGCATGCACACACACACATACACACACACACACACACACACACACACACATATGATGAGCTTCTTTCAGTTTCCATTTTCCGAATCTACTCACAAGGTTTTGGTCAACCTGGAGCTATAAACTGGCACTCTATCAGTTACAACAATGAATGTTCCAGTTCATCCAATCAAAAGAACAGCCTGCTCATGAAATTAACATGCATGTAGCTGAGCACTCCACAGATACACGTATCCTTAACATAGTTCTCTAGTTCTCAGAGAGAGTCAGCATGACATAGAATGTGACAAGGTCGGCCCTTCGAAATACAGATACTACTCATTTTTGCTAGCTGAGTGAACAAAAGCAATGTGAAATAAAGTGTCTTGCTCAAGGACACAACATGCCACTGGGAATTGAACTCACAATCTCATGATTGTTAGCTGAGAACCCTAACCTCTAACTCATGTGCCTTCACTTTGGGGCTATAAGTAGAAGACATTCATCCACATGCCACACAGTGAGACTGAACTCAAAACCATATAGTAAGGAAGTGAACTTCTTAGCCACTCAACCATGCCTAACAAAAATTCATAGAGACACCTCTACTACAAATTTATTCAGTTTTTGCTAGAATGAAAGATGAATGTGAAAACTATGATGATAATCGGTGTAGAGGTACATATATTTATTACCCATTGCTTGCTATAGCACTTGGCAAATGCAGCCTGTTTAACTATCAAGTGACTCAAAGAAGTATATGGAAAGGCATCTAATCAAATTCACACATATTTCCAAAATGTATGATATGCTTAGAAGTCAGCTCCTGTCATTATGGCAGGTGAAAATTATGAATTACATAAATATTTTATATCCTCAGTGTTTGTGTTCTTTATATGCAATCCAAAATTTATCCCTTTAATCATGTTATTGGAAGTGGGATTTCAGATCAAGCACAATAATCTTTCTTGAGCCAATGCAACCAAAAGTAGGCCCCAGTCTTAATTTAGCTGTTTGGAATGGATATTAGGAATAGTTCAAGTTGTAAGACACTTGCCCAAACAGTTTTATACAAATAGCTAATCCTATAGACTCTTCTAGGCCATATTAGAAGTTGTATGAATGTGTGTGTGTGTGTGTGTGTGTGTAAGTAGTCACCTTGAATGCATTGATCACTGTATGGAAGAAATTTCACTGTTCTGATATCAACATTTGCTTGTATTTATATCAGCATCTATCTTTCTGTTTTATTAGATTCCTCTTTTTAAATCCAGGTTTTACAGTCACCCTCATCTGTCACTGGCCAAGTTAAGATCCAATTTAGAGCTCTTCTATATTTTATCTGTAAAGACTGCTGACATTTATACCAGTAATTAGAGTGTCTTATAACTATGACTAAATTGCCCAATACAGTAATGATGCAAACTTAAAGACAGAATCATTAAAAAAATCTCCTAGATAGAGATTTCCAAAGGGCATTGATATTCATGAAGCCATAAAGATAAGAGATTTTAAGTACAATGAATCCTTGTTAAGCTCTATTAATAAGAGCAAGAATGTCTGTTTTTGCATGCTGTCCAAACTAACTAATGGTAGAGGTTGACATTGTTTCCAGATATGATATTGAAAATATACACACATTGTACATTGAACATAACTTTTTTATTATATATTTTATAAATTTATTTAACATTCCAGTATGTAAAAGTTAAAAAGTTGCTACTATTCATTGTTAATTTTATTTACTTGTGGTAGATGACAAATGAGTCTGATGTAGTTAAGGCAGGGCAGATGTGATAACTTGTCATTATGAGTTATTGTCTCCCTCTCATAGAAGTCTGGGGTGACGGACGATGGACTGAACCAAAAGCAGGTGAGTCAACAATACCATCAATAAGTTTAACAGCTACAGGATCAGTACAAATTAGCTCAATGCTTCTTCCAGATAATGAGTTCCTTTAAGGCTCTAAGATCAGTTTCTGTTGACAGGTCAATATACAAAATAATGTTATGAAGGAACCTGTATAATTTGGGTTTAGGTTTCAGTAGTTTGTCTACCTCCGCCTCACTATCTCTGCTGTCATCAATAAGAATTTTATCTACTATTTCTTCTGTTAACACTTGGTATCCTGGGTTAGCATCTGTCTTTCAAATATATTCTGACATTGTCTTCTCTGACATCTACTCTGCTTGCCTCATACATGCTTCTTCTTTAGATCGCTGCTTTCTTGTACTTTCAAAACCAAAATATACTTACAGCAAAAGTGTATGGTAGTTATCACAGTATGCAATGTGCTGAACCTCACAGTGTAGCATAAATATTACTCAAAAGTAATCGTGCAAACTTTAGGTAACTTTGACTCAACTTATTTTTTGTTTCTGGATGTGTTTTATCTTTGAAAGAAAAGAATACAGCCTCATTATATTATGATACCACAAGAATAGAATTACTATAAAGAAAATCAGTTTCCATTAATAAGATTTCAGTAATTTTATACATACACCTCACCATGAAGATGTATTTGTTAGAGAGGGATGTGAAAGCAAATGGTGAAGAGTAGGTCTTAAGTAAGAAACAACCTAATATAGGAAGAAAAAAGCTGGGAAGGGAGAGGTTAATAGATTTCAACAGTATGCAAGTTAAGAAGCTATTGAGGGAGAAGGGCAGAATGCTAGAAAAAAAGACATATTTATTAAATAGTGGTGTGGAAGCAAATTAGAAACAAGCAGATGTGTACTGGTGAAATATCACTCACCTTCAGTCCTTATTTCTATCAATCTCTCTCATCTTGCCATTTGCCCAGTACACATCATGATACAGCTAGTTGTAAGGTATGCAGTGCTTTCTCTAAACGATTACCACAAAATTTCATATCAGACGATGGAAAAACTGGTTTCTCATGATTATATTATTAAATGAGCTTAATATTTATGATGAATTTACTCTCTTTGAATTTATGATGAATTTCCTGTGCTCATTAATCACACCTTGAATTTTCTCTCCTACAAAACTTAAGCGTATCAGTAGAAGTCAACACTAACAGTCACTCACTCAACTCAGATTTCGTCTGGTTTGTCTTATAACTAGCTTAATGAGATACAATTTAATGAGGATTCACTAATGCCTGCAGATCTTTTACATACTCTTAATCAATGTAGTATCCTTCTCAAACATCAATCTTCACTGAACTTCTGTGTGTCCTGTTATTTTTGGCAATTATATTTTTTTTTTTCATAGCTGGATGCCCTTCTTATCATCAACAATTATTAAATAAAATTAAATTCTTCTTAAAGCCAGCTGCCAAGCTGAAGTTTCTCAGCTAAGACAGACTAAGTTTGTTCTATACATAAAATACTAAACATTGGTTTTTGTGTATTTACATTAAACATTTTCATATTTTATCATTTCAATAGAACTTAGAATTAGTAACATGGTACCCTAACATTTTCTTTGTTGTAAAGTTTTTATGATATTTCATTGTCTATTTTTCATTGGTAGTGCAAAAAATAGTCTTAGTTTTTGGTTACATTGTATTTTGTTTTAATTATATTTTTATACATTATATGAAATTTCATTTCATAGAAATATTTTGTGCACTTAACATTTTCTTACAAATTACTATAATAGGAAAAAGATGTAAATTGATTTTTATATTTAAATTGTGCATTTTAACAATGTTGCAGTAGATAAACTTGTGTACAAATTTAGCACATTGATTAAGAATGTAGTGCATACTGTTCGTGGTTGTACAGAATAATATAGAAACTCAATTTACATAGCAGAATTGTTTGGTTTCTATAATACTGATTCACAAATGTATTTTCCAGTCACTCATCAAATAATCAACATACTTGATCTACTGTGAAGTGATGTTTCGAACATCATTTTCCCCATTATTTCTTTATACTTGTTTTTCATTTTGATGACATCTCTGATTCATTTAGTCTCTAAACAATTCTATTTTCCTACATCAATAGATATACATTCTTGTAAATTTACCTAGTAATTCTTTCACCTTTATTTTGGCAAGTGTGGCAAAGGCTAGGTTTTGCTGATAGGTCATCATAATGAGAACAAAATATGTTTGGAGTTATCTCATACATACAGAAATAATTAAAATATTAGTCCTTGACTGTTTTTTTTTCCACACCACATAATTATTTTTAGTTTTTCTACATTAAATATGTTAACACTATAACTGAACAGCTCACATATGTCCATAAAATAGAATTAAATTCTTAAAAAGATTATCGTTGTTCTTTCAGTCAGATTTCATTTAAATGTACACTACCCAACCATATAATTTCAGCTTTAGTCCTACTGCCTGGTGCCTTGGGCAAATGTCTTCTACTATGACCCTCAGCTGACCAAAGCCTTGTGAGTGTGCTTAGTAGGCAGAAACTAAAAAAAGCGTGTGTGTGTGTGTGTCCGTTTCTGTCCTTGTCTTGGCATGACATGCATTTTCGGAGAGAACATGAATAAAATTTAAAGCCTGAAATGAAATATCTATAATTAAGAGAAGATGGACAACCATCCAGCTATGTAATACTTGTATTTACATTTTGAGTTCAAATTCCACTGAATTGGGCTTTGCCTTTCATCCTTTCAGGGGTTGATAAGATAAGTACCAGATGAGCACTGGGGTCAATGTAATCAACTTATTTCTCCCCTGAAGTTGCTGACCTTGTGCCCAAAATTTGAAACAATTGTTCTATAAAACTCCAAATGCATTAAGATTGCAAAATCAACTAAAATTGGTTTGCTAACAATAACTATCATTTACGTGTGTCAACATTTAATTCATACCTTATTTGGTCAATTATTTGCCTTTCATAATCCTAAAATATCATGCTTCCAAATGTATACTTCCAAAGTCACCTGCTATGTGATGAGTAACAAACACTCTATTAAATCTAATAATAATAGTTTAAAATTTTGGCACAAGGCCATCAATTTCGGGGGAGAGGGTAAGTCAATTACGTTAACTCCAGTGCTCAAATGGTACTTATTTTATTGACCCCAAAAGGATAAAAGGCAAAGATAATTTTGGCAGAATTTGAACTAGGAACATAAGGATAGATGAAATGCTGCTAAGTATTTCACCTGGTCTGCTAACGATTTTGCCAACTTACCACCTTAATAATTGTTAATATTGAAACAAGGAAGCATTCAAATGTGTGTGCTGAAGACTATAATCTGTGTGGGAAGGCAGGGTCAAGAAAGAAGATTTTGAAGCATAGGTTTTAAAGTGAATATTCTGATTATTTAAACTTTCAGTTTGAAGGTAATTAATAAACAGATATTTATTCATGATATTAGACAAAACTGAAGCAAAAATGATCTTCTTATGCAGTCATTCTAATTTCTACCTTTGCAAGCAATTCAGAGGTGTTCCTCCCAAAAGAGCTGCCATATGGAACAGATTATATTCATTATTCATATACAATATATTGAATTCTGCTCTTAGATTTATATATTTGATGCTTAGTGGCTATTATTTAGTTTCTCTTGAAGTGTCAAGAACAGCATCTTACAGCATTCTACTAACACAATCACACAAACAGAACAAAACATATGCAATTACAAAACACACAAAGGCTATAGTTGAAGAAAAGTATTTTTGTTTTCTAAGTATTCTTAGACTTGAAATCAAACCTACCTATTACAAACTACATATTTTCCTGTCTACTTTAGCTACTACTACTACTACTATTATCATCAGTTCGTGACACATTTTTACTTGGTTTTCATTTTCACTATATTTTCATGCCTCTTCAGTCAGTCTTCATGATGATAGAATTTGATGAGGGTTTTTTTTGTTTTGTTTCATGTTTTTCTTTGTTTTGTTTTGTTTTTTTTTGTTTTTTTTGTTTTTCAGTCATTTTCTTTGCTCATCCAAACACATTCTCTTGGAAATAATGTCTGTCTTTATTTCCTTCCAGATGTTGTATATTCTCCACTTTCTCTGCCATAATATTTTTGTTATACTTTGTCACCAACAGAGACACAAAGCTTTTCTCTAATCATTATAAATGCTTCTCATAACATATTACGAATGACACACTCTCTATTATTTTAAATTCCAAGATATTAAATTATTGCAGGTGATGATCTTTGTTGCTTATGAAATGACATATGCTATGGATTTACAGCTGTCATTAAGGCAATATTTCTATTTTATACTTCCTAGGTCTTATTCATAGAAATTGATCATAATTCATCTTTATTACTTCATTGTGAAATTCTTCAAATTTTCAATTCAGTTATATTTATTACTAGATAGTTTGGTTTTTGAAGACAAGATTATAAATAATCAATTGTGTAATTTTCATTTTGTCAATCAATGCATAGTTTTCAATTTTCAATATTGATGGACACCTCCGTTTTAGCTCAGCATTTTAAAGCTTGTCGAAATAAGGCTCATCATCATATTCAATGTTTTTTTTTAATGCTGTCATGACATAATGGATTTACTATACAGCATTGTTCCATCCATCTCAAATTTTTTCATCTTATTATAGTAAATCCGAACCTTATATGATCTGATCTATGTGAGCTTTGATAATGAGATCAGATCTCATGTAACCTCTACCACTAAATCAAAATACAATTCCATTGAGTATAGGCCATTTATTCACAGTGTATGTGCGTTTATGTGTATATAAGTGGATGTGTATGTATATATGTGAATATGTATATGTTTGTGTATATATTTGCAATATATGTAAGAGTGTATATGTATGTGTATCCATATCAATGCTCCAATCAATGATACCTAGTTGATTTGTTTACTTAATTTCAGTGGTCTTCATTCATTCTTCACCAATAACTCTTAGCTCCATTCCTTTTATTGCTCATATTTTAAGATACTGCTATCAACTTTGGCCATGGCCAAGCCATTAGAGACTCCAATGAGGAATTCAAGATGGATGCATGCAGTATCAGGTTCTCATTGCAATGGGCAAAGAGGATAGGACTAATAGTGCCTATCCTAATAATAGTGCCTTTATAGATCTCGCTACACTTTGTAATAATCCAGATTGTACTTTCAACACCTTTGTACACAAACTTATACAATTCTCTTAAGCTGTTTATTCAAACTTAATTTTCTCATTGCTCAATGGAATTCATTACTCAAATATAGTGAGATAAAGATGCTTATTCTTTAAGTATTTCACCTGAAGTTGTAGTATTTGCGGTTCTATACCAAATGCAATATTTATCTTCTTCAAACCCAATCGTTTTCTGTACCATTCTTGCTGCCATCTTGGTGGTACTCGATTCATTAGTTTTAGACAGTCATTTCCCTTATCTACTGCAATTTTTCATCTTTGAATTTGTTAGTAGATTTTTTTTTATTCTATTTCTTTTTTTGTTTTGTTTCTTTTTTTTTTGTTTTTCTGAAGCTCCTTAATTATGTATGGTGCAACTATATCAATTATTAAGAATATCACTTTTTTTCACAGTATTATCAACTCATTGGTGTGTTTGTATCTTATTTCAACATCCAAACAAAATTCTTGAAAATCTTGTATAAGATAACCAGTTTGAATATATTTTTGCAATTCATGTAAAAGACAACTTAGTGACTTTCACCTCAGAACTACATAAGCTTTGTACATTCATTATATCTTATTATGATTTCAGAACCTCTCTACGCAATAGTGTATCTGTCTAATGCTTCTCTGCATGTTTATTGAAATTCTCTATAACAATTGCAACATCATTTTCACTGGTGGTTATTCTTATTAGAATCTGGTAAAACTGGTTTCCAACTTGTGATAAATTATTCATGCCTGCTATGCAAATAACTAAACTTATAGTATTTTGTTGCATAAAAGATATAGCAAAGCCATATTAACCCTGATAATAGGCAATCATGAAATAACTACTGCATTGGTGTCTGTTTGTTTTTAAGGGTTCAAAAACAAAAATTTTAAGTACAAGTCTCTTTCTCGCTATATATATATATAT
>NC_068988.1:13477873-13527449 GCF_001194135.2 Octopus bimaculoides | reverse complement strand
ATACATACACACACGCACACACACACACACACACATTAAAAGTATAAAGGATTTATAATTTGTGTTCTAGGATTATTTTGAATTGATTTTCTCCTTTAGTAACAGATGCTTTTTTTTAAGGAAGCCACACTTGAAACAGGTGATGTGTACCAAGGAATGAAGGGAAGTTACCTACAAGCTGAGGGTAAAGTTTGGTTTCAGTGCCCAGTTCAGGTCATTCTGATTAGATTGTAGCCTTTGACATTGCAGTGTCATACAATCTCTTTTTCCTTTTTCTATAAACTCAAAGCTTGTTGTGTGTCTGCATAAGAGATCAATACATAAAGTGATATATTATTTGGTTCCATTAAATAAAATTAATTTCAATAAAATACATTTCAAACCACATCCAATTTATTAAAAGTACATAATTACAATGAACGAAGTAATCTACTGGAGCTCAGCTTCAAATTTTCCTGTACAAAACTATAATCTAGCTTAAGGATTTTCCTTCTGACCTTACAACATTTCACAGGTTATAAAGCTTTCTATATTCCTACGAAGTGTATATTGATTGTTTAACTTCTATCTGTTTGTGTTTAAAGCTCATACAGATTATTGTGATCTTTGTTTCATCAAATGAATGAAATAGCATTGCTTGTTCCAGTGATTAGTAAGATTTGTTTAATCCATTACAAATTTAATCGCCTAATATAGATCTGTCAAAAATTATTTTGTTGTATTTCAGACAATATGATCCCTCAAACTAGTGCCCACTTTACCATTAAGTTTGCATGCAGCAGGCATAATTTTCCTCAATCATTCTTTTTCCCTTTTACTAATTTCAACTTCAATTGTTTACTCTATAATTTCTTCACCATCACCTTTTATTTTCACTAACATTCAATATTGTTTCATATATTTTATTTGGAATAAAATTATATTTATTAAATTTCTGATGGCAAACACTGAGCAACTTGATTTTTGATAGTATTTAGTTTTGTACCATCCTTTTTTTAAATTCCAAATGCTGCCAGAGATGTCTGTGACTATCATACCTCTGAGATTGATACAATATACCGCATATGATTGTACTATACTAAATACAATGAAACCATTGTAGTTGTCATTTGGTATGGTTGTATAGTTAAGAAGCTTACTTTGCAACGGTATGGTTTCAGGTTCAGTCCCACTGTGCAGCATCATGGTCAAGTATCTTCTATTATAAACTATCTGGAAGCTCATTGTGTGTGTGTGTATGTATGTATGTGCACATGTGTGTGTTTGTTTCTGTCTGTCACCACCATCACTTGACAACTGGTGTTGGTTTGTTTATCTCCCAATGGTGAGATGGAAGAGACCAATGGAATAAGTGAGTAGGCTTCAAAAAATAAATAAATAAGAACACTCTTTATTTGATTAACTAAAACCCTTCAAGGCAGTGCCCCAGAATGACCGCAGTCCAATGCCTGAAACAACGGATGAAAGATGTACTCTTGAATATCAAAGAACCTTTTATCATTCAATGTTACCATCTGTTTTCTGAATTAAATTTTACTTATATCATCAATTTGGCTGTTGAAAATAGAAGGAATCTAAGCTTAATCCAGATTTAACATAAATTTTTTTAAATTTATTTTGTTTTGAATTGGTGACAAGTATTGTAACATTCATGTCTGATATACTACTATATTTAATATACACTTTGATTTGGGCTCCTAGATTATCTTGAAAACCCATTATAGCATGTATAATAGTAGTATTGCACAACTGACTACAAGAGCAGATTATCTGCTATAATCCAATTAACTGGTTTTTAATATTTCATTTTCATCATCATCATCATCATCATCATCATCATCATCATCATCATCATTGTTTAACATCCTCCTTCCATGCTGGATGGTTGGATGGTTTGACAGGAGCTGGCCAGGCAGGAGCCAGTGCCATGCTTCTGGCATGGTTTTTACGGCTGGATGCCTTTCTTAACACCAACCACTCTATAAAGTGGGCTGAGTGCTTTTTATGTGGCACTCGCACAGGCGAGGTCAGTTTTGGCATGGATTTATATGAAATAAATGTATTTTTTATAAGAATCCATCTATGTATCCAACCATGCCAGCATAGAAAATGGGCATTAAATGATGATAATTAAATGATTATTTGTAAATAATGATACATAAATGAGGATAGATAACTGAAAATGTTTAACATTCCTTTTGTATTTGGAGATATTTTCTTAGTTCACTTTGAATTTAACCATCTATTAATTTATCTCTCACTGGGTGGAATACATTTTTTGTTGATCTTTGCTTAACGGAAAAGTTTAGTGTGTGTGTGTGCGTGTGTGTGTGTGTGTGTGTATTAATATAGGCACAGGTGTGACTGTATGGTTAAGAAGTTTGCTTCCTAGCCATGTGGTCTAAGATTTAGTTCTGCTGTGTGGCACCTTGGGCAAATGTCTTCTATAGCTTCAGGCCAACCATGTGATGGTTGTAAATGAGCATGACCATCGTATAAGTGATGTTCATTTCCAGTCTTCCATGAAAAATATATCAGACCATGAAGAAATATTACCTTACATGGAAGTAGGTAAGGGTTGGCAACAGGAAAGGTATTCAGCTGTAGAAACCTCTATCTCAAAAAATTCCATCTGATCCACACAAGCATGAAAAAGTGGATATTAAATGATACTGATAACCATGATATTAATATCTGTATTTATATAAATAGTGTTTGGGAAGATGCAATGATTTTGTATTTTGTTATTCTTGGAAATAGCTTTCTATACCAATATAATATTGTTACTGAATATTGATGCTTTATTACTGCATTTTTAAATATGTTACGGAGAAAAAAATATTTACAGCCCAGTACTATGTATTAAATGCATCCTTTATCTTGATTTAGGTGAGAAAAAATGTGTATTATTATTATACATGGAGTTTTATGGCATACAAATTCTGTGAGACTGGATTTTATTAGGAGTTTTTTTTTATTATGATCTCTGGAGATTCTATGAATGGATCTCATAACTATTTCATTGTAAACTACCTACCTGATGTTAATGCTAGCATGCATCCCTTGTGCCTGAATTAATGTCTCAATATATTCTTACTCATAGCATTCTAACTGCATTTCAATTACAAAAACCAAGCAGTTGAACAAGTAAGCATTTTGATAGCTATTTCTGATTGAAAACCATTTCTTTAATCTAAGTTCCAATGCCATATGCAAATATTAAATATGTTGCTGTAATAATAATCTGAAAAACCTTTTACTTCTAAATTCACCATTCCAATTTTCAGTGTGTACTCAATGAAAGTAGTAGGCACATAAATATTGCAGTGGCTCACTAAGAGATTGACAGAGACTAGAACTTCAAGTGTGCTAGATGTAGAAAAGCAGTTAGTAGTTGGAGTAAACCTGAAGTGAAGTGCATAAACTGCTTAAAATACTCAACAGATATTTGTCTATTGTAGAAAAGAAATCATATGAAGGAAGGGACTTGTAAAGGGTTGATGTTCTGGAGGGGAAGAATTTAGACTAGTTGTTAGTGTAGGCTGGAACCTGATAAAACAGATGCAGAATACTTGATAAGAGGGAAGTATATATGTCGGATGGTCTTAGCTAGGGATGGTATTCAGATAGCTAACTCTGAGGAGCAGGCTGTTGTAGTTATGATAGAAGAAGCAAATTGAGAAAAGTCACATGGCAGAAGTCTGGGAAATATGCAAATATATGTTACTATTTTGACTTTGACAAATTGAAAGACACACCCTATACCCAAAGATCACCATATTCTGAGAAAGCTAAATATTTTAATTTTTTTTGATAAATAATTATCATTCTAAAACTATACCCACTTATGTAATGAGTAAATGGTCAAAATATGAAGTTTCAAAAATTCTGGCTAACTGATCCACAATTTTCAAACTGGGCAGGAGAAAAAAAAATGTTTGCAATATAGCTTTATGTAAAACCAATTTAATAAAGTATGCTTCTTCAGCTAAATATGAAAAATAGCGTTCTAATAAACTCAAATTCTCGACAAACTATCAAAGCATTTTCTTCTTTCCCAGTAGCAAAATAACAGAGCTACAGTTAGCAGCATTTGTAGCTTGTCATGTAAATATTCGTTGTCAGTCACATAGGAGAACTTATTAATAAAGGAATTCCTTTATCACTAATTGCAGCTAATTTCAAACCGCATAGATCAAAACATATGGCACTTACAAAAAAAAAAAAAATGTTATTGCTCTATCTTTACTGAAAGAACAAATTGAAGACATAAGTAATAGTCCGTTCTCTTTGATATTGCTTGTGGAAAGCATCGGTGTGTCAATGTGTATGTTAGATATAAACAAAAAAATTAAATTGTTTCACAGTTTTTAGGGTTAATTCCTGTTCCAAAAACTACTGCTGAAGTGTTGCATCGAGAAAAAAGTTCTTATGTGATGTAAGAACTAATATTAAAAACTGTTTTGCTATTACAACTGATAGAGCTTCAAAACTTTGTGACATTAATAATTCTCTCTACATATAAATAAAATTAGATAATCAAAACTTGGTTCTCATAAAATGCATCTCTCTCTCTCTCTCTCTCTCTCTCTCTCTCTATCTATCTATCTATCTATCTATCTATCTATCTCTATCTATCTATCTATCTATCTCTCTCTCTCTCTCATCTTGCCATGTTGCTAGAGAATTACCTTCTAATATTGACTGGTTATGTCAAGAGACAACTGGTTCCACTGATCAGTACTTTGAAGGAAATCTTACATGGAAATATATAAATTTATCATTGATTATAAGGAACCATTGAAAATGACTACTCTTTTAGCTGCAAGACGGTTAGCTAGAAATATGTGTGAAAAGAATTCTTTGAAAGACAAATTAAAATTGCATTTTCAAAAAAGCATCTAGTTGCGAAAACATCTAATTTTTAAAATTAAGATTTCTCTTGAATACCATGTTAAATTATTGACTAAGTAAATTTAAATGGAAATCTCATATATAAAATTTTCATTTCAGGTTACTATCTTAACCTACTAACTTTCTATTTATTCAATTTTTTTCTTTTTCTGTTGAAAATTTGAGGCTACTTTTAGGAAATTTACTTGGCAAACCTGCCTTTATGCATCTATCTATATTAGGTTTCTTTCATTCAACATGCAGAGTATTTGGGGGGTAATTCGATTTGAACATCTCAATTTTCAACAACTTATCAATGTGAGCAATTTTTTTCCAAATTGAATTATGCAAAAAATTGTCTTTGTACCAGACTTACAAATGAAAACCTGAGTAATGAACTAAGAATAGCAGTTTCTTCAAAGACCTGTGATATTCCTAAACTTTCAAAAAAAAAAAAAGAAGAAAAAAAGCAGTTTCATCCTTCTCACTAAGATAAATTTGTTTAAATATGTCATTTACATCTAATGTTATTTAGATATGTAATTTTTCAAAATTAAATTCAGTCTGTGCATAACCATTATGATTTCTCCAGCATTAGGATAGCTACATTTTGAAAAATATAGAGAACCTCATAAGTAATATAAAAGTCCTAAATTCAGTGGTGGCATTAATGAAGATGTTATGCATTAATTTAATGTGTTAAACATGTCTTTATTAATGTATATTGAATTATACATAAATATATACAAGATTTACACAGATACAAGAGTCTGAACTTGTGATCCACCTGTAGACCTTTTTCTTTGGAAATTTTTGCCCACACCACTAAAAAATTCCCCTATCCCTGCTCTAATTAGTGATCTTAAGAGACAGAAATAGCATTATCTAACCTCATTTCATTTTTCGACTGCAAAAGAATCAATATTGAAGATTTTTTTTTTTAAACTCATACCAATAACTTTTCATCACAAACTTGATTCATTGACAGGTTAGATTATATAAGTGCTTTTTCATTTTGTTTATGTTCAATCAAAATATCTCTTTAGACAACTAATTTTTCAAATGAGAAACAAATTGTTATTATAAATTTTAAATTTATAAACGGTATTTCTATCTGTAGAAACTCCAGATATCATTGGCTCATATTAAAGATAATGAATGATATAAATCTGGAATTTATTTCCTTAATTTAACAGTAATTAAGGAATGTGATTTATGTACAATTACTTTCTCTTTATACCACTCACTATTTCTATAGACGTTTATGTACATACAAAAATTAGATCTGTATGACTGGGAAAGAAATCATAATACTTAATGTAGTTGCATTAATTTGGAACTCAAAATAATAGTAAAAATAATCACTGCCTCTAGATTTATTCAGTATTCCATGCCAAACACTGAAGTACAGTGAAATATTTCACTGTCTTCTTTGCACCTTACCTTAAGTTTATTTATTGCTGATATATCTCATCATCAACTTAAATTTTGTTTTAAATCTAAATAATCTATTCTTTAAACAAGAATAATACAGAACAAATAAATTTATTCTTATCTAAATTCATATAACCTTGCTGAAGATAACATAGTTAAATAAAATAATGATTTATTTCTATTTGGTGTCAGTTTTCCATGTTAAATTGTTGAAATAGTACTATCTTTGTTTATGACAAAGATTGTCATAAATGTTATAGGTAAGATCCCATTATGCCTATATGTTTGATACAGTTTTAGATTGTATCAATTAAATCAGTTACCTTTACTTGTGAAATCTGTATTCTAGTTTTTCAAACTGTAGGATGAGTTAAAGAAAAATAAATTCAAACATTTATGTCAGAGTCTCTGATCTAGTCTCAATAAAACTCTTTAACTGTTATTGACTTTTACATATGGTTGAAAATCCTGTAATATCTTTTTGCTGTTGTTGTTTTTATATTATATCTTTAAGATGGTTACATTGAATAAGAAAATTTATTTAACAGTACCTTTTGTACATAAATGTTTCTTAATTTTATACTTTTCAAGCTGCCTGTATTTTCATTCTTGTTTGCCATTCATATCACCATTTTTATTTAAGACTATCTTATCACTTCATAAACCAGTATAAATCCTTTTTAAGCTAACCTCTTTCATCATTGATGGCTTTCCAAAAGAATGTATATTTTCCATGATATAACCTGCTACTATTGATACTGATCCTAAAATCTTATTGCCCTTTTATGCTTAAGTCACTTGTTAATAGCTAAACCTAAAGAACACACCTTTCCTATTTTCACATCTAATGAAATAGGTTATTTTTCTTCTTTCCTTTCTATCAATAAAAGCCCAATGATAAACAGAAATACATAGATTCAGATAATGTTTTTCTTTTCTTATTTAACTGTTGAAAGATTTATTGATATCTAGTATCAAATTATGTTCTCCATAAAAAGAAAGCTTGTCATAAATTACAGGCTTTTTCACATCACTGCAATCTTTAGTAATACAACAATTGACTTGTTTCTTCTCTTTCCTTAATTTATGCTTTTCACAGACCTGCTGTAGATTTTTTCTGATTTCCTTTCTGAATTTATTGCTTGGATGTCATTCAAAATCTTCATGAATGACTGACTAAGGGAAATCACATCAAAAATGTAATGCTATCTTATTATCCAAGCAAATTGTAAACTGATATTTTCCACTTAAAACAATAAAATTTGAACTTCTTAAAAAATTATTTGATTCAACAGGTGATATGATGACATGTTACATCATTTTGAGTATACAGGAACATGAAAAACCAAACAGTTGGATTATCCAGGTATTGATAATGGTCTAATATAGTGATGGAAATGATTTTTCAGAATTTGGTGTACAGTGAGCTGTACTCAGATCACAAAAGGGTCTATCAGAGATGAGCAAGTGATTTTTTTTGACAACCCTTTGATCTCTTAGTTTAACCTTAACTATGCACATTCCTCTCCAAGAATACTATAATATATGTATTCCTTGCATCATTTAGGCATGGCTGTGTGGTAAGAAGCTTGCGTTACCAACCATATGGTCTTGCATTCAGTCCCACTGTGCGGTACCTTGGGCAAGTGCCTTCTACTCTGACCAAAGCTTTGTGAGTGGATTTGACCCATGTTAGATAGATATGTTTGTGTTTGTCGCCCACCACCACTTGACAATTTTTGTTGATTTGTTTACATCCCTGTAACTTAGTAGTTCAGCTAAAAGAGAGCAGCAAATTAATTGCCAGGCTTAAAAATAAGTCCTGGTGTTCTGTTTCACTAAACCCTTCAAGGTGGTACCCCAGCATGGCTGTAGTCCAGACACCAAAGGAAATAAGATATGAATCTAAATATTCATAACATATACTTTTGATGATATTCCAAGCCAAAGGTTTCTCTCAAATTATCACATGCGTGTTCACCACTTCACAACCTATAATCACAATGTCCTACAAGTATCTGTACTCAATGGCAAGATTTTAACCAGTTTGCTGAACTACTTAAAATTTTTACCACTGGTTCTGTATAAAAAAACAACTGAATTTGCCAATAAAATATCAGTGGCGTTTTTTTTAAATGTTGATGATATTGAACATTAGCATATCAAATTAATTATTAAATACTTTTATTGTAGAATATTTTCATTCTTTGAATAATTTTACTGTTTTTAAATCTAAATATATATACTGAAGTGTCAGTTGTTTATGTCTGTTTTATAGCAATGATAACTTTTGAAATTCAATTGTAAAATTATCTGTACAGATAGCAATTAATTAATGGATATTAAAACTGACTAGTTTTATATTAAGAAAGTAAATAAAGATTATATTTTTAATTTATTGACAGAAAATCAGTTATATAAATAAATAAAGAACATAAGAAATTTGCTTTACAGCCACATGGTTTGGGACTCAGTCCCACTGCACAGCACCTTGGGCAAGTGTTTACTATAGCCCCAGATTGACCAGTGCCTTGTCAGCGAATTTGGTGGATGGAAACTAGGAGCTTTGTTCCCCCATAACTTGGCAGTTTTGCAAAAGAGACTGATAAAACAAGTACCAGACTTAAAAATAAATATACAATATTTCCTCGCACTTATAAAAATAAAAAGATCTGACTGGCTGAATTGTTGGCATGAGTTTGCAAAGCCATATCAAGTAACTTTTTTTAAAAAATGTATCTTAAGTGAACTTACAACATGCTTTGTAGTCAGCTTGCTGGAAAACTATAACTTTGTTTGTCAAATTAGAGAACAATAACATTAATAACTTGGGCTAACTGAAGAATTAAAACAAGTTAATGGTTAACTCCAGATTTTGTCTGTTTTATTTTTTACCTTCATTTTTCACAAAGCTCCTCGGTAGTCACTTGCATTCTCATAGCTTCTAATGATCCATTGATACTATGTAGTATATTATAAATTAATTTATATTCTATTTTATTATGATTGTTGGGAACTTGATAAAAAAGATCTAATGATAATTTGTTGGCGTTGAAAATGAAAGAAAAACATGGAAATTGAGAAGTTGATGTATATCATACTTTTGTACTCCACCTCCTACAATTTCCATCATTGATATAATTAATGTGACATAGTAATTCTGTAAACACTCACATTTCTCATTCTGAGCCTCCATTAAAATATAAATTGAATTTACTTTCTAAAGTATTAATAAATGAGGGTATAATAAGCATTTATTAGCACACTACTTTTAATTAATGGTGATTCTGAATATAATCTTTAATATCAAAAGGTAATATCTTTGAAACTGGATGGATTTTAACTTAATTTCACTCAGTTCATAGACTAACAGTCTGATGACATTTTGCTTCTGTTAGTATATTATATATCATTTTTTTAGTACTATTTTATTAATTTCAGTCATTAGGTTGCACTCCTGCTGGGATGCCATCTTCAAAGAGATTTTAGTCAATTATGCCAACCTCAGTTATTATCTAATACATGTTTTATCAGTCTCCATTTATCAACTGGCTGAATTCATTTAAACCATGTCCATTTAGGGAGTCATGCCCTTTTTCTGTGTAATGGCTCTTAGAGAGTTACACTCTTGTTAGACTAATACCCAAAGTTAACTACATTGAATCACACTAGGACATACACACACATATAAAGGGCTTCTGTACACTTTCCATTCATAACATGGCAGTGGTAAACAATATCTGCATGAAGTGCCATGCAGAGGAATGAAATATAAGACCGAATGATTGCAAAGAAAACTGTTAATCACATAGCCATTCGTGCAGTGAGAATTTTTCTTTTAATTATATTATTCAAAAAACAAAAAAAAAGCTGCTAATAGTGACCTTAAAGTACTAAAGACATTAAATAGTACTCAATAAATTTCTGATGATATTGACCTAAGAAAACTGATTTCTATTTAAATGAACTTATTATTCATGTCTATAATGTTCAGCTTCTTAATTTACATGTTTTTCCTCTTCATAAGATTATCTCTGCAAGTGACAGCTGTAAGATGAAATAAACTGCTATGTTTTGACTGATCAAAAAACTTCTTTTTGCTCTGAGTGCATTATTTACATTCATTGCTAATACACTGAATTTTATCATGCAGCCTTCTTTAATCTTCCTTCATCATCAGATAAATCAATATATATCATTACTTCGTTCTTTTACAACTAATCAAAGTTCTTTTACTTCAATCAACTTAGCCAAATTCCAACCAATAGTTTAACAATATTTAAAATCTATGCTTGTTTGATTCATAACAGCTTATAAAAACAATTTTAAAAGCACTGATAATGGTGATAATTTGCTAAAGAAAACATCTTTTTATACTTGGTAGTTGGTGCAAAATGTAAGTTCAAACTACATCTGTGTTCAAATCCTGCTGGGGTTACCTTCTTACTTTCCTCCTCAAGGTTTGATAAAATAAGTACATGAAGTATATTAATGTTGAGTCAATTTAACCCTTTAGCAGTCAGATTACTGTCAAATGTAATGCTTATTTATTCACATTTGTCTCATAGTTTTGAGATTTCAATGATATGATTGTTTATTTTCAGAACAACAGTGTTGGGTAGTTGTGAGAGGCTGAATCTGATCAGTTTGAACAAAAAACAGACAGAATATTTGGGCTGGACATGGGTGGTTTAATGCTCAAGGGTTAATATACTTTCCCCATACAAAAGTGGTTTTGTATATCTATTTAAACACTTTTTATATTTAAAATATCTGGGTAAACCAAATAAGAACGTGTCCCTTTCTATCATATTGTTTCAATATGCCAAAATTGTAAGTGAAATTATTTTTCCTTTGAAAAACGTAATTGTATAAAATAATTGCTACTGCCATTTATGTATTACATCTCTTTTTGATCATTATAAAGATTAAAGTTTGTATGCTATAGGGAGATGAGAATGCTGTAGTTTTGATCAAAGCCCTTCATTGGAAAGAAAGAAAATAGTTTTATCACCACACGGAGAATTTGAAGAATGTGTGAGGGAGGAAACAAATGATGAAGAAAAATGAGGGATGAAGGAAGATAAGATGGAAATTGGAGGCCAGTGACCAGAGTAATGAAACAAAGTGGGGATAATGATTTAAACAGAGAACTAAAAACAATCACAAACAGGGAGGCACTAAAGGTTGCAATAGATGTGATGTAATATATGAACATATTTATAAACAGATATACCCACATCTACAAACATATTCAAGCAAAAAGGAAATAGAGGGAGTTGATAGGGGAGGAAGGGAGATGCATAGATGTAAGGGATGGGAAAGTTTGTCAATATGCAACATGCAGACTTCTAATACAAAAAGGTAAATGGAAGAGGCTTGAAATTAGGGAAGGGGAGTATGTTAGAAAACAGAAAGCCATTTGTTTATGCCTGTTGAAGCTGGGCCGTCATAAAGATAACCTGCCTCTTCTCGTGTTTGTGGGTATGTGATGATCTTTAGCATGGAACCAAGCCAAGTCATCAAGGGAATGGCCTAATGAATTGAAATAGCAGGTCACAGGTTTGCAGAAGCTCTGGAAGCTGTTACAGACATTAGAGATACTGTGAAAGCTGCCTTCTAAATGGCATCCTGTTCATTATAGGTTATATAATCTTGCTTTATTAAAAATATCACAAACTATTTTGTTCAATTTAGATACCAGAATTGAAGATGGTTTTAAGTGTTACTCATCAATGCATGTGAAATAATCAGAGTTAATTATAATATTGGGTCATCCCATAAATAATGTGGATTTTTTATAATTCATTTATTTTTCAAAACTAAGATAAACTCTACTTCATTTTCTACAATGCTCTTCTATCTATCTAGTAGACTTGCAAGGCCCCTCTTCTTAAATTCACTTGTCCGTGATAGAAAATACTCCTCCTGTACTATTCTGACCTCATCTACAGAATTCATATTTTTTCCGTCCAAATGATTTTGAAGACTGCAGAATAAATGATAATCAAATGGAGCAATATCCGGCAAATATGGTGGATGGGGCATCATTTCCCATTCAAACTGCTCCAGCCTTTGGAATGTCATCCTTGCTGTATGTTGCTGAGCATTAGACTTGGAAAGTTTGTGAGGAACCCATTGACCCAATTTGATTTCACTTACTTCAACAGGTCTTCACAAGCAAAATTTATTGTCCAATGAATGAGGGGTACTCATGAGTGGGCTGGTTACACCCACTGGTATAAGCCACGGTTTATGGTCTCACTTGGCTTGTCGGATTTTCTCAAGCATAGCATATCTCCAAAGGTCTCGGTCATTAGTCATTACCTCGGTAAGGCCTAATGCTCAAAGGTCGTGCTTCACCACCTCATCCCAGGTCTTCCTGGGTCTACCTCTTACACAGGTTCCCTCAACTGCTAGGGTTTGACACTTTTTCACACAGCTGTCCTCATTCATTTGCAACACATGACCATGCCAGCGCAGTTGTCTCTCTTGCACACCACATCTGTGAAAGAATGTTTTCCAATAAGACAGAGTTATTATTTTAGACTGCATATGCTATTACAATATTTAATATGAAAAGGAAAATATACTGTTCATTATAAAGTAGCAGCATTCTGGACTCATGTTAATATTGATACTTTTTGAGTAAGGAGCTGAAATGTGCAGAAGCCATTTTGTATTCTATAAGTATCTGTGTGTGTGTGTTTGTCCCCCTCCATCACTTTACAACTGGTGTTGGCATGTTTACATCCCTGTAACTTAGCAGTTTGGCAAAAGAGACCAATAGTTTAAGTACCACGCTTTACAAAGAGGCTGATTCATTTGACTAAAATTCTTCAAGGCTGTGCCCCAGCATACCTGCAAACAAATAGAAGATAAAAGATAATAAATTATTAGGAAAGTTTTACTTTGTAATATAACTAAAGAGGTTTTAAAAAAATAGCAATGCATGATAAATTCAAACATTCATATATACTGAATAAAGAAATTTTTTCTGTTAACCCTTCTGATACCAACCTCCCTGAAATTGCCCTTTGTTCTATGATACAAATTTCTTGTTTTAATGTGATCTAAATGAAAACCTTCCATCAAATTCTCATGCAAATTTGTATTCCAAACACTTGCTTAATAATGACAGTTTTATTTTTTAATAACTTTTTCATTATTTTCAAAATTAAAATGAAATAAAGGCAGTATATTTCAGCCATATTTCAATATGGTAACAGAAGGATTAACTGTTCATGTTTACAAACCACTTACAAAGGGTTACATGTGCATACAGTTTCATTGATTCATAAAAAACTTAGCTTTCTTAGAATATAAACAGTAAGTAGAATAACATACTAAATTACTACTGTAATATAACAGTTTGGATGAATTAGAATATTACATTTTCCTTATGAAGTTGACTGTTTCTATATACTCATAACTGAATATTAAGTTTATTAAGGGACTGAGACTTTGAAAAACTAGATTAACACTCATTCTATCAGCAGAGGAAGTTAAATGGAATCAAAGGTACTTTTCTCACACTTTAATTGAATATTCAAATAACTTAGTTGCATTAATGGAACTTCAGTGATCTTATATGTGCATACATATCTGTGTGCTTATGTCTATGTGTACTTAGATACATGTGCACTCACATCTATAAATGTGTGTGTGGTATTTGGAAATGTAACATAAACTGTTATTTCTTCCTTTTTGTCTTACCCCCTCTCTCACACTCATCTACCTTACCCCATCCTCACTTTCTCTTCTTTATTCTCTCGCACTATTTTTTCTATCACTTTCTTAGAGTTTCTCCCACTTTTTCTGGTGAAGAGGAGGAGATAAAAGAAGGAAAGAGTGTGATACTACTTCTTAGGGATGAAAAGAAAGAAAGGGTCAAGTTTGTATGATCAAACAAAACAACCCAAGTATAGATAGTCCTCCTAAGGTTTCACTGGTAATATTTTGTTGGTGCCATTCATTAAAAGATTATAGGATACTTTCATTTTAATATATGTAAAAACCTATCTATCTATGTACGTTTTCTGTAAACAGATGCTTGTGGGTCTCTGTTGACATGTATTTAAATCTATATTCATGCTTCTGTGTGGTGCAGTCTGTTGAAAATTATACATTTCTGTATTTATATTTTTCCGACACATAATTTCTTAACCTTCCACATTTTTTCGTATTTTCTCTTTCCTTCCTTATCTATTCTCTTCATCACTCTCTAACTTCTCCATCACTGAAAACCTGTCTCTCTCTATCTCTCTCATAGACCTTTTTAAGTTTTGAAGCCAGTGTCACAAACTGATTGCAAATTCATTACTCATCTATGTTCTCAACATAGATGAATAATAGAAATCATTGATAGTTTTTATACCAAAGCAACTGATTAGTTTTCCTCATAATATTTTATCATTATCATTATTGTTTAACATCTGCTTTCTATGCTGGCATGGGTTGGATGGTTTGACAGGAACTGGCCAGCTGAGGAGCTGTCTATACTTCAATTGATTGTTTTGGCATGGTTTTTATGGCTGGATGCCCTTCTTAATGCCAACCACTTTACAGAGTATGTTGGGTACTTTTTATGTGGCACCAGCACTCACAAAGAACATGCCTGTGTGTACGGATGACTGCGATTTTACTTAGCTTGACACATCTTCTCAAGTACAGCAAATCACCACAGTTCCCAGTCCCCTGCCATTTCCTCAGTGAGGCCCAGTGTCTGAAGATCCTTTCTCACCACTTTGTCCCACATCTTCCTGGGGTTACCCCTTCCACAGGTTCCTGTTGTAATTGTTATAAGGTAGCAAGCTGGCAGAATCGTTAGCCTGCCAAGTAAAATGTCTTTACATTCTAAGTTCAAATCTCACTGAGGTCAGCTTTGCCTTTCACCCTTTCAGAGTCATTAAAATAAGTACCAGTTGAGCACTGGGGTCAATATAATCAACTTACCCCCTCTTTCAAACTTGCTGGCCTTGTACCAGAAACAAAGAATAATCCTACAGGTTTGTGTAAAATGTCTTGAACATGTTTTCTCATTAAAATTAACAACTTGATTTCTATATAAGAAAAACTTCTATCCTTTTGTGGTCTGTGTGTGAGTAAATGGAATAACGAGTAAATGTTTACCTGACACCTCTTAATTCAGTTAAAACAAAATAGTAGTGTTATCATTTTTTTCATTGCAGTCGATATTCAACTTATAAACAAGCACTCATAACAACTAAGATGAACTTGTCTTGTCTTATATTACTAAGTTTTGTTTCATTTTATGCTAAAAGCCTATTTTAAGTTAGATACTGAAGCTTCATTTATATACTAAACATATATATAAATCTGCAAAGAATTTAAATTGCCTTCCTTTTAATCGTGATAACTTCTCTGATAGCAAGATAGTTAAGTCAGATTCTACAAACTTTTAAGAGCCATAGCAAATTCTAACTCCTGCCACTCTAATCATTTACAAGGAACTGATAAATTACAGATGTACACATTTCGTTTGTGTGTGTCTGAACACACATACACACACACAAAATAATTTTCCCTCATTTCATTCTCTTAAGTTGAAATATGTTCTCTGTATAGATTTTCCCTCCTTCTATTTTTACTTTGCTTAAATATCTACCTGGCAGAAACTGGTGCCATGTTGTTAATTCTAAACTCTAATCCTTTCCACCTCTCCAATGTTGTCACAAATCATGAGCTTCAATAGAGACACGGAGAAAAAAAGCAATTTTTAATTACTAAATATTTGTTATGCATAATTTCTCTATTTTCTCCATATTTTTCGAGCTCTATTTACTCTGTTAATATTGATAAACTCATATCTATTTGATCTTTCTTTGTGGGAGTCAAAAATGAAAGGGATAGTTATAAGGGTTAAGCTGCTGTTTCAATAGGTTTATAAAAGGATGGCATAAATTAGTATTTTGAGAAAATGTAACATCATTATAGAAATTGCAGAGAATTATGGATTCTTTCCATAATAAAGAAAACTCTAAGATAACATTGTTTAATTTATGTCATTTACTTGTCAATAAATCAATCTAACTGTGACTATCCATACCAACTATTATAAAGTAAATATGAAATAAGGCTTCAATTACAACATCAAGCAAATGGTATACAGAAATAATGTATGTCATAAATATTATACTATATAACACGAGCATTACAAATAAACTCAAAGGTAAATATCACTGAGATAAAGAACCCTAGTGTTCTGCATATTTGTTGCTGAGTTACTTACACACACACACACACACACACACATTTGTGTACCAGTAGGCTTATATGTATGTATAATGGTTGGACTAGTTGCTGTTCTATATGACAGGTGTGTGGGCTCCTAATAAAAACCATATCTGAATTGATAATGTATTAGCCAGACTCACTTCCTGACCAATTGATCTGCTCTCCATTGTTTTCTCTAAGCAATGCTGTGTTTTCTCTTCACAGGTGAGTTTTTTTTTTTATGCACAAACCCTATTGTAAATTCCAGAATGGTGTGGATAAGTTCTGCGGACAGCAAACTTGTGTCACTAGAGACTAAATTTGTGAGTCTTTCTTTAACTCTTGAACATAAGGTTTCTTTCTAATAGGCACCATTTTTAATATTTGATTGAGAGAGAGACTAAACTAATATGTGTGCGTGCCTGTAGTTGAAGAGCTTACTTCTCAACCATGTGGTCCCTGGTTCAATCTCCTTGCGTGATATCTTGGGCAAGTGTTTTCCACTATAACCCCAGGCTGACCAAAGCCTTGTGAGTAGTTTTGGTAGAGAGAAACTGGAAGAAGCTTGTGGTGTGTGTGTATAGATACATGTGTGTGTGTGTGTATATCTATCTATAGATATGTGTGTGTGTGTATCTGTCTATAGATGTGTGTGTGTGTATCTGTATATAGATATGTGTGTGTGTATCTGTCTATAGATATGTGTGTGTGTGTCTGTTTATAAATGTGTATGTGTGTGTGTATGTCTGTCTATAGATGTGTGTGTGTCTGTCTATAAATGTGTGTATGTGTGTGCCTGTCTATGTATATATGTGTGTGTCTGTCTGTAAATGTGTGTGTGTGTATGTCTGTCTATAGATATGAGTGTGTGTGTGTGTGTGCACCCTTGTCTGGATATCATGTGATGGTTGTGAATTAGCATCATCGTCATACAAATGAGATTGTTCATTCCCATTCTTTCATGGAAAATATCTCTGACCATGGGGAAATGTTATCTGGCTTGGCAACAGGAAGTGAATCCAGCCATAGAAAAGTAGCCTCAACAAATTCCATCTGAACTATACAAGCATGGACAAGTGGGCATTAAATAATGATGATGATCTATACATAAGTGGAATGTTCAATTCTTACAAATGTTTACTTACATTAATGAGAGCTATAAAAGCCTAAAATAGAAACCTTATATTAATTAAAAAAAAACATTACATGACCATAATTTTAATTTTGATTTTTTTTGATTTTTTTACCAAAATCTACTTGGTCTCCTAACTTTTAACATTCTCTCATGGAAACTCTATAAACCCAGCCAATATACACAAAACTTTATAAAAACACTAGTTTTGTTCTGTTTTGTTTTTTCTTTGGGACTGCAAAAATTTTTTTTTTAGATACTTCTGGTTAATTATCAAAATGTTCAGACTCTGGAATATCATGAATAACATGAGAAATTTGCCTGAAAGCAATGGAAGAAGAGGTTATTTGTCAATGACGACTGATGATCAGAGTGGCTTTATATGTAATTCTGGTTAAGAAGTGGCCAGAGGTTTTCTTTTTTTTTTTACTTTTTTATTTCATTTTTCTTCTTTTCTGGTAATAGTTTAGCATCTGGAAGAATGTTTTGACTTTGTCATCTCAAGTGTGTGATCAGTTTTTACATTGCAATGTCTATTTGTTTGTGTTTTGTAAATGATTAGCAGCTGTTTTGTTATTCAGTTTGTTTTTAAGCTAAATATTGTGATCCTATACTGTGTCACACTTGTTCAATAATGTTTTCATTTTTATAAATAACTAAAAGTATGTTTAAAATTATATATATTTTTCCAATCCTTAAGAGAAAACGAGACAGAAATCTGGACTTTTTATAAAGTTTTGTCTGTGTTGGTTTTAAGGGGTTTTCATGAGGTGACTTAAAAATCACTAGGCCCAAATACATTCTGGTCAAAAAGAGGAAAAAATAGAAAGCATATGACATTTTCTAATTTAAAATTATGATCATATAGTTTTTTCTTTCAATTTTGTTTTAATTAAAGCAAAGATGTTATATATTTTTGTTTATTTTTATTTATTTCAATTTTTATTCCTTCATCTTGATTATGTCCTTCCACTTCGACTTTTTTAAAGAGTTGTGTGCTAACTATGTTTTCAAAAGTTTGCACACAACTATATTTGTATAATTAGATTGTGCAACATCTCTATCTATCTTAGGTTTTATGGCTCCCACTAATGGACATAAACATTTGTAATCTTCTAAGAATTAGACATTTCATTAACTAATATATATATATATATCACAATCTCTCTCTCTAGTAAAAATAAAATCAGCAGAAAAACTGTATCTATCAGAAAAAGAAGCTCTGTGTTCATGAGATAAAAAAAATTTCACAGAATTAACCTCTAGAGACACAACTTCCTAATCACAATTAGTGGCATAAGTTCCTAATGAAAGGTCATCACTTTCTAATTAAATAATTTCTTTATAAGCAGCAGAATATAACCAGACACATCAATATACGGTCCTTGAAATATCCTGGAATTAGCAGAAGGGCTGGTATCTGAACAGTAAAACATTGCTGAAAGAAAACAATTTTTTTTAATTGTTCAAAGGAAAACATTTTATATAAGTGCAGGCATGGCTGTGTAGTTAAGAAGCCCACTTTGTAATCAAATAGCTTTGAGTTCAGTTCATGTAGGAGCCCATCCTATATATATGTGTGTGTGTGTGTGTGTGTGTGTGTGTCTCCCTGGCATACACAGCCCAAGCAGATTTTAACCAAAGTGTTCCATCTTAGTCCATATCATCCTTTGTGATATTGCTAGAAAGATATTTTACAAAATCATCTTTATATAAGACAGCTTTCTTAATCCTGACTTACAATGGTTTCTAATTTAAGCACAAGGTCAGCATTTTGCGGGAAGTGGAATAGCCAGTACCAACAGCTCTGATACTTAACTGATACTTTATTCTATCAACTCCAAAACAATGAAAGGCAAAGATGATCTAGCAGGATTTGAAGCCTGATTGGTAAAAATATGTCAATATAATGACATTGTTGCCTATTCTGTCTAACAAATTGTAAAATTTCTCAAAGATTATAAAAATAAGATTGTCAAAGAAATTATTTTTAGCTAGTACGATTAAAAGGATTGCAATGTATTCAAGATAATCTTATGAGAAGCTTTCATTATTAAATTTTTGTTATAAACATTTCACTTGTTTTGCATTCTAATTATAAATAATTTGATTGTAACAAAAATTTAGTTTCTTTTTTAAATCAAGTTTTAAGGCAATACAATTTTTTTTTTAATCTAGGGGTAAATGAACTAAAACTATTATCATTTAGAGTTGCATATTTTATTCATAAGAAAATTTAGATCTGTTTTTGTTGTTTTTGCTTGTGTATTTTTCTTTCTATATTAGGTCACTTTTGTTCATGTTTCTTATTTGTGTATCTATGTTGATAATGGAGCAAAATGAATTTAGAACAGGAGTGTTTGAGGTATGAATATATTTGATCCCATAAAGAGTTAAAAAATAGAGATTGTATACAATAATACTTACAAAAGGAATTTGTGTTTGTTTGTTTTTTTTTTTACTTTTTTAAATATAAAATTTATAATTATATTACTTAATATGCTAGAAACATATTTCAATACCTCAATATAAACCAGCTGCTTTTTATCTGACCTGAATTTTTCATTCTCTACATGTAAAGAAATTTTGTAGACTGACCAAAATGGAATTCAATTGAAAACAGTTTTCCTTTTCTTTTATTTCCATCTGTAATCTAAATTGTGGTTACCATTGTATTCCTGAAATAGAAAATCAATTTTCTGTAAGGCTCACCTTATAAAATGGATTCCAAAAATTTTAGTTATTATGATAATATCTTGTAAGCTATCTGTTTTTCCTCATAACATATGAACAAGTAAAACTTTTTAACAGCTCATTTAAAATACCACTTGACTTTAATATTTTTTAAAAATGAAGATTTCCTATGGCATTTTGATAAGAAATTTTTCAGCCCTTGCTAAGATCAATAAAATAATTTCAGTATTAGGTTTGTATTCACTTTACAGAAGAAATCATTTTTCTTTATTTTTTCTTTATTTTTTTTATTTTTCCATAGATCATTTTGCTATTTTTCTGTAATGAAGAGATTCTTTTTAAAAATTTGCTTGAAAAATAATTTTTTTAAAATAAAGACACACTGACTAAATTCTCTGAAAATGCTATGGATTACACCAACCAAAGAATGTAAAAATTACTGAGATAGTTGTATAAAAATCTGATTCTTCCAGCTTTCTGTATATATACATCTAATGCCTACTGCAACAAGGACTGCACATCCCACTTAAATAGTGGTTTGTTAAATCTCTTGCAAGTGCACCAAAATGTATCTTAATGAAACCGAATGCTGTTCACACTATAATATTCCTCATATGTTCTCAATCCAAATCGTGTTTCATAATCTTTTATAGGCATCCTCTATTCTTCACCTAGCTGAGACTACATTACAATGACTTATATTTTCACTTCTGAAAGAACAACTGATAATCATATGTAAAATCCAAACATGCCCTTCACTGGAGAATCATTCTTTCCAAGAACTTGAAATCATTTGATACTTTCTTCAAGTCTATGTTTCTTGTTTGCCCTCATTTGTTAATTTAAACTAATGTAAATAGAAAATTAATTTCACTGTCAAGTTCTCATTATCATCAGAACTAGTATAGAGAAAACTGTAATGTCATAAATACCATCATTTTTATCTCCATAATATAATAAATAAAATATTTTAAATTCACTATATCAATGCATATTTTAGCAAAAGGTAGATTTACAAATAAAATATTCAAAATTTCATAGGTTACTAAATATCTTTGTGAATATCTTTTTTATTTATTTTTTTTTTTATGAATCAAAATTTGCAGTATCTGGTGGGTAAAGCGTGGAAAATAAATATCTCACAGACAGCAAAGAAATCAGATACATTGAAATATTCACTAGTAGTAAGGAAGAGATGTTTCTTTTATGAAATGTTGTGTTGCATAAAGAAATATGCGTGGATGCATTGGATTTAGTTGTTGAAAAGCAACTTAACAGTTGCTATCAATACAAATGTGTGTGATATTTATAAATATAGCCTACTCTTCCTCTTTTCTTCTCACCCTTTGCTATCAAAAACACAATGCTCAGAACTGAGACATTAGTTCTCTCATTTTTATCAAAACATTAAAACTATTTTGTAGAATTGTCTCTTAGGATAATAAATTAAAGATAAGTGGCACGTATAACTTCTAAATGACAACTCTGTATTCTAAATATTACGTTTTGATAAAAATAAATCTCTGAATGATGACAACTCTAACACTTAAAAATGTAACCTCTCTGTGTTATTTATTTCAAATATTGTCATTTAGCTCCAGATTAACTGTGATCAAACAGACCTATAATTAAAATGCATTCTGAGTGTGACTTTGTTGCCACAATATATCCAATGTATTTAACCACATTATCCAATGTATTTAAACTTTTGTTTAACCCTTTTGTTACCATATTTCTGTTGAAATACACTGCCTTTCATCATCGTCATCATCATCATCATCATCATCATCGTTTAACGTCTGCTTTCCATGCTAGCATGGGTTGGACAATTTGACTGAGGACTGGTGAACCAAATGGCTACACCAGGCTCCAATCTGATTTGGCAGGTTTTTACAGCTGGATGCCCTTCCTTACGCCAACCATTCCGAGAGTGTAGTGGGTGCTTTTATGTGCCACCAGCATGATGGCCAGTCAGGCGGTACTGGCAACGGCCACGCTCAAAATGGTGTATTTTACATGCCACCAGCACAGGAGCCAGTACACACTGTATAGTGGTTGGCATTAGAAAGGTCATCCAGCTGTAGAAATCATACTAAAGTAGAGACTGGAACACAATGCACCTTGGACCCATCAGATCCTATCAAAACCATCCAACCCATACCAGAAGGGAACATGGATGTTAAATGATGATGATATTCATACATAAATAAACCTGATAGAAGCAATTTTGTTCTTATCTCCAATATGTAAGAAAATGTGTTTCCTCTCTTAATGAACTAAACACAAATTGGTGTAAAGTTATGAAATGATATTTAAAATCATTCAGTTAATGTGATGAGAATTATGAAAGGTGAGTTATTAACAATGCAATTAGTCTAGTTGGAATTGAGGTTAAAATAAATATTTACCGAGTTCGAAAGATCTTGTTCTGGATTGCTTCCATTATAATGTCGTTAGCTCACACCCACCGAATTATATTATCAGGTTATCAGTGTGTCTTTCTTGTCACCTATATTAAGTCTTTCCATGTTCTTTCTTCTAATCAGGCCAGGTGTGTGTGTGTTTTATTTTATAGTTTAACAGGTTTGCTTATATTTTCATTTGTGTATTGAAAGTAACATTTTGCTGAATGTAAGTCAACTTTTATTTTGTCATACATATCATGATATGGTTTTAAAATATTTACATATCATTCTAGGTTTGGTGATACAATCAGAAAAAGTAGAACTCAAAACATGAGTTTATATATTTGTTTATTATTAATCAGCAGAATTTACAGTTAATAATAAAAGAATACATACTCTATAAATTTAGTATTCTCCAGTTAATTATTCCAGGGGTCTGTCCATTCATTGAAAATTCTAAATTCATAATTGCACGAATATGAGAGCTGATCTGATATGTGGATCTGTAGTAGATAAAATTAAGGTAGAGATTTAAATGCCTTGGTACTTTTTCACGAAGATCAACCATTATCTAAGATGTTCAGCCATCTCAGCTTTAAATCTTTTGTCTTTTCCTCTGTTTTAGTCATCATTGGACTGCAGCCATGTTGGGGCACCATTTTGAAGAGTTTTAGTGAAACAAATCAACTTCAGTACTTACTTTTTAGGTCTGGTACATCTTCTAGCTATCTCCTTTGTTGAACCTCTAAGTTACAGAGACATAAATAAACCAACACTGGTTGTCAATCAGTGGGAGTGTACAGAGGTACAAAGACATACATATACATATATGATGGGCTTCCACACAATTTCCATCTACAAAATCCACTCTCAAGGCTTCGGTTGGCCCAGGACTATAGTAGGAGATGCCCAATGGGACTGAACCTGAAAACATGTGGTTGCAAAGTGAACTTCTTTACCACAGAGCCATGTGCATTTGAATTTCTTTTTTTTTAACTAAATAAAAAAACCATCATCAATTGTGGTTGATTAGCTTTGAGATGGTTAGCTCACTGCAAGTATCAGAATTTGCAAAAATACCCAAGCCATACCATCATGGAAACTAAAACATTTCAAGCCATTTTGATTTATGCAGTATTGTCTCTTTTAATACAACTTTCATTTTTGGAAAGAATTGATAAAACGTTTCCACTATTTCAGTATTGGTTTATATTGAGTAGTTCTAGTTAATATGTTGCTGAATCTACAGCTCTGGGTTTTTGGGTTTTTTTTAAATTTCTTCCTTGCTAAGCTGATCACCATGTTTATAGTTTAGAGTAAATCTGATTTTGTTAGTTAGATATTTGGGAGCTCCGAGACATTCATCGGTCCAGTAATTCTCGAAAATGTTCCTCTAATCACTCATTTCTCCTTATGAATTATAAGCTTTCTATTTTTATGTTTGATCTTCTGAGGTATTAGCAGGATTGGTTGAGGCTGATATATCTCAAATCACATAGAATCATTCTAGGTAAAGAAAGATCAAGATGTATGTCATCTAATACTATATTTCCAACCACTGATAAGTATTATAGAAGTAAAATATCCATCTTCTGATAGCTTTTCAGGATATACTGAAGCCTGTTTGATTATCTCTAGATCTAGCTGCAGAAAAATAAACTACATTTGCATAAAGAATTTCATGAGGTTATTACTAGGTATAAGGATGAAGAAAAAAGCTGGTATGGCATGTCTGTTTTTATTTTTACAAAAAACTCAAGTTGAGAAAACAGCAATAAAACAATAAAAGAAACTGTTATTGAAAGCTAGATTGAATAAGAACTGAATCAATGAAATATAGAGATTGACTTTCAGTAAGCAATTTTGTGAGCTATAAAATTCTTGTTAAAGAAAATGACATTGAAATCAAATGATGCAAAAAGAAAGGTCATTTATATCAACATACTAAAAAGTAATCGACCTCAAGAAGCCTTTGCCGATAGAATGGCTACAGAAGCAATGTAAAATCCAAGTGAAAACACTACAAATCTAAAAAGGATTTGTAGAAAATTATATATTTTAAGTGCTTCAATTCATCAATTAATTTTTGTTATCATACATAGACATAATTACATTTCTTTTAATTGCTTTAACTGGTTTTTTTTATTTTTTTTTTATTTTATTATCTGGAAAGTATTGATTTGAAACATACAAATTCTACTCGTTTGAGAACCTTAGTTATCATTATCTCTGGTTTGCAGCCTCGCAAGAAAGAAGAAATGAGTGGAAATCTTTTATTGATACAATGCTATAGCGGACATATCAAAACAGATAGCTTGAGAAATAGGATGTTGTTGTGAAGCCACTTTTGGAAATAACTCCAAGTAGCATCTTAAATCAGATCAAATCTTGACATATATTCAATATTGCATTGATAAGATGCAACTTTCAGTGGAGATATAAATATTTATATCTTCAGTACCTAAGGGACTGATTTGCTCTCAGTTGGTCTATTGCTGTTCTTCAAATTTTAAAATTTCCATGAGTGCTTTTTGCTTGTTATTTATACACCTTGCTACACAAAAGGTTAACTGACTAAGAGATATTCTGATAACGTCACTAATATTATTAAAATTAATAAAAGCCAATTTAAGCTCAGACAGTTGTTAAGATTTTAAACATTTAAATCATCTGTTTTATTAAAAATGGGAAAGTGTTTCCAATAAATTCTGGGATTGGATCAAAAGTCTTTAGATATGCAACTTGACCTCTTCATATCAAGGTTTGACCTCTTCATATCAAGTACCTTTATGATTCTTTTTTTTTTTTTTTTTCAAGAATGTATTTGTGAAGACTTGTTTTCAATTCATTAAACATCTTTTAAGTATCAAATTTTATGAGGTCTTTACATTATCTTTTTATTTGCATCACCTGCATCCCTCAGAAGATTAACAAAACAATGCAAATGGGGTGTGTATACATAAGCTGATTCAAAGAGGATTTTTATCACATTGAATGACCACTTTGGGGCTCACGGATTGGCACAATACTGAGAGGATAAATAGAAATGTGGGTTACTTGTAAATTTGTATTTATGCAAAGAGCATAATTGTAAATGTGTATGTAAATCAATGTATCTACAATAAATGATAATTTAAAAAAATTAAAATGATATCAGCTATGTAAGATGGAGTTTATAAACTTTTGAGAGAGAGAGAGAGAGAGAGAGAAAATGGATAGAAAAACATGGAAAAAACATCAGAGATATGAATTTAGAAGGATTCTTGGAAGAAAATAGACTGAGGAGCTGCTAATGCTATTGTTGTTTACCTGCAGATCAACCCTGATTTTTTTTTTTTTTAACCCATTCACATATATATATTTTCATATCCCATTTTGTTTTGCTTCTGTTTTTTTGCTATTGCTGAGCCAAGATCAAGATTCAGTTACTAAATATTTTACTGAAAGCCTGAGTTAAAAATAATAAAAAGGGTATGCAAAAATATGCTTTCATAAGGATTCAAAAAGTATTTTTAGACTGATCATAAACATATAAGACTGCTACACATGGAAGTAGTAATTACATCAAGGTGTCCACAGACATATTGTGGGTTCAATTCTCACTAGGTTCTCACATTTTACTCCATTTAATCTACACAACAATGTTGTATATCATTCAATTTACATTTTCTTTATTAGTTAAATGAAATAAAACCTAAAAAGCTTATTTGTTAAGAATACAGATTGTAAGAAGGTTAAATTTGGGTTGCTTAAAAATGACTTGGTTGCATTAGTTGAAGGTCACTATTTTAATTGTCAAGATAATGAGGAAAAGATTTCAGGATTAAATTTCTTCTTCTGCCAAATAACATCAAAAGGCAAAAATATAGAAATAAAAAGGTGTACAAAAACACATACGCATAAGTTTTAAAAATTGATTTTCAGATTAACTTGGGTATAAGTTCCTATTGTCAGGAAGCTTATTATATATTTATATTTCATTTAATCAGAATGTTTTATGAATCCTTTTGATTAAAGATCACCTTTATCATAGTTATTTCCATCTCCTCTTCCAATTCCAGTGCTGGAATTAGTTGGACAGGTAAAAGATGTAAAAATAATTTTAAAAAAAGGCAATTTTCAAAAATGCTTTCATAGATATTTCAAGGAACTTAATGAAATACTTTTATTTATTAGCACAGTTCTTGCACACATTCACATTCTTTTTTCACCCTCTATCTCATCTTATACATAACCATACCAATATATTTATTTTTATATTTTTGTTGCTGTTTTTTTTTATTTAAAAATAAACATGCACTTCAAATAAGTGAAAAAGAAGAATATTTTCCATTATATGTGTGTATTGATTTCTTTTCTTTTTTTTCTTTGGATTAACTAATAAAATAGGTTATAAATGGCAAGTTCTGGTAATTCATTCTAACAGAAAGAAAAACTGATTAGTTTCGCTAATAATGGTAGCTAATCAATATTTTTTAATCATTAGCTCTTTGGTATGTGTGCCAGAACTGGAATCATTACAGAACACTTATGTTTTCTTGCCCAATAAGTAATCATCACATATATTTCTTTTCCTTTTAATGAATGCAGGTGTTTATTGTATTTATTTTTGCTGCAAGCTTAAAACTTCATATAAAAACATTGTAATCTAAAATATGAATGTAATAATGTTGCTAGGACGTTAAGTTTAGGAAAAATGATAATCATCTCACATCATTTGGGAACTGAAGCATCATCTTACTGAAGTTAATAGTACTTCATATTAACATCTGGTAAAAGCATCTATAGTTAATGTCAAATTGTAAAAGATAAGTTTTCAAGAGCAGGACTTTATTGGTATGTGATGTTGCCAAATTTTTCCTTTTATCATATGTTTATGTAAAATAAAACTCAACTTGTAAGTTATACAGTTATGTTCAAGTGTTATATTTATAAATAGTTTCAAACAATTTGTGTTATTCACAGGATATTAAATAGGGTTTATTCTCTATATCTTGTAGCAGCTCTTTTGCTCTATTACCATGAATTGTATAATCAAATATAGCAAAATATCAGTAAAGGACTGGTTTATTTGATTGTCTTATATTGATCAATGTAGTGCTAGTATAAATAAATATAGTTGTCAGCAGACATTCGAAATGGCAGCTTCCACTGAATCCAACATGTCAAGCATTATTAACCTTTCAGCATTTAAACTGGCCATATCCAACCAAAATATTCTACCTGTTTTATGTTCAAACCAACTAGATTCTGCCTCTCACACCTAACCTACAATGTCATTTCCAAAAATAAACAACTATATTGAAATCTCAAAGCTGTGAAATAATGCATGTTTAATTCAAAACAATATGAATAAATAAGCATTACATTTGACAAAATAATCTGAATGCTAAAAGGCTAAAGGGTTAAGTTACTACAAATGAGCCTTTTTTATCATTTTTATTTTTCTTTTAGCTAGCAGGTTATGATATAATGTCAGGAAGACTCGGCGATTATTTCTAACAGATCATGCAACAGTGTAAAAGTTCTCTTATTAGGCCATCTCATCCCATCTCTCTCTCTCTCTCTCCCCTGCCTCTCCAATGTGTGAAATATTTAAGAGCCAATGAAATTGCATTTGGTAAACGCTATCATTGTAGACTCAATAATTTGCTCCGAAACAAATTCGGTAGCAAAATGTTTTTATACCATAAAATAATTATTCTAGCATTCTTCTGTTCTAGAGTTGGAAATTTTACTCATTAGCTTTTTTTTTTTCTTCTTTTTATTCCATGAATTCACAATAATGCATTGCTTTTTTCTCATTTCAAATCATAATTCCATATTATTAAGGCATCTTTGTTAAAGCAATTTGTGTATAGGGTTGGTGCAATTATAACTTGGTAAGTCACATATAATATCCCAACTGTGGCAATCTTTGTAACCATGTATTTATGCTTTGAGATGATGACATTATATTTAATTTCTCCTTACAGTGAAGGTGGAGAAATTGCACTCTGGCAACCTTTACCAACCTTCTCAGTTGTTCAGCACCTCAACTTCTCAGTTAATAATGAAAATATTTCTTTCATCTAGCTTCACAGAACCAACTATTTCATTTGATATTTAGTGACTTTAATTTAATTGCTACTTCATTTACTAATGTATTATTTTGGACTGCTTTATAATTGTTTTCCTTTCTTTTGTTTTTTAGTGATGCGGCTGACCAAGCCATCACTGATGCCTTTCCATCCTCTAATATGTGATAAAAGGGATCTCTCAGGCGCCATCTACCAACAAATGGATTTAGATGACTTATCAAAACCAAGTGGTGTGGACTATTTTGGTGTCGGAGATCTCCTAACACTTCCTCAAAATTTTGGGTAAGATTATTAGATAGTTCTATATTTAGATGTTGCCTTAGCTAATATAAGATTATCATCATTATCATCATCATTATTATCACCACCAAATCACACCATTATCATCATCATCAACATGAACAATATTTGGATGTCAATTTTCTGTGCTGGCTTACTTTGACCAAATATGCAAAAATATCATTTTAGTGTATCACTGTTCAATGCTATTTCTTCCATGACAACCTAATGTTCTTATAGCAGCTTCATCTCACTAAATCTCTTTGTTCCTTTTTTTTTTTCTTTTTTTTTTTTTGGCAAGTGTTGGCTACTTACTTACCAATTACTTTAATTTTACCCAATGTAAATCAGCCATTTTTCAACATATATTGAAGTTAATAATGACTAGACATCTACATGGTTGCTTAACTTGATATATGTAACTGTCAAATACTCCCTCAAAAACACCTAACTATTCCTGTTTAAAAATGGAAACTAAATTTTGAAATGCCTGAATCTGAAAACAGTTTACCCCACATTTAAGACAATGACCATAAGCCTGGTCAATTAAAGTCAATAGCACCTGATCAGTAACAGTAACTAATCTTTCTTGTCATCATTTTAGCATCTACTCTTCCATGCTTGCATGAGTTGGAGAGAGTTTAATGAGGCAAATTTTCTACAGAAAGATACCTTTCCTATCACCACTCCTCATCAGCTTCCAAGCAAAATATTTCTCCTTAACCAGACATGTTTTCACAAAACATTGGTAATTAATGACACTGCTTGTATGACAATGTCAGTACAAGGAGAAGCAAACATATACACACTCATACAAACACACACATGATAGTCTTCTTTCAGTTTCCACTCTACCAAATCCACTCACAAGGCTTTGGTCAGCCCAGGGCAGTAGTAGAAGATACCTACACAAGGTGCTTCACAATGGGGACTGAACCCAAATCCATGTGGTTAACTAATGTAATTGTATTTTATATGTAAAATAATGTGTGGCTAGTTTGTTTTAAACTCAACTTATATTTCTACCTAATATCACGAACTAAATAAATAAATTCAATTTAGAAAATGTGTGCTTTAATTATCTTGTATTAAAATAACGCTATTTTCTAGCAAGTGAATATTTCCATAGCAATGTGTCAGCTTGATGTTCTGCTTTCAATTCTTTCATTTTAATGACTTCTGTTTTTTAAGTTCAATTAAAGGCTTTGAAAAGGTTAAAAATAAAGAAGCATATTTTAAAAAGGAAGTTCTAGAATGAGTCAGTCTTGGAAGGGAAAAAAGAGTTGTGCATGTTGTTTAGTGCAAAGACCAAAGAAAGGAATTCATTAAAATGTAGAGAAGTAGAAAATAGAGTCTACAAGTAATTCCTCTGTGAGTTGAACATAGCATCTTCAGTTAATCCCTTGAGTGATCCTTTTAATTTCATAAGCAGATTCTTTTCATATCTAAAAATATGTATTTTAACCCTGAGCAATTATCAACTAAACCCAAAGGCATACTACTATGTAATACTTCTCCCATATGTGGATTACTATGTCTATCTCTTTTAGTTTCATGTGTGTGATCTAAAATTCAATTTTCTAAAAGGAAAATCAACTATTCCAAATTTTTTCCAGTTTGATGATCTTCCATCAAACTGCATTCTCATTTCACAACTTTTACTATTAGCAAAAAATAGTAGAACACATCTGCTGTGCTTCGGAATTTTCTCTGTGCTATAATTAAACTCTGTCTCATTTACTTTTCTCCCTCTCTCTTCCTGCCAACACCAATATTAAACCTTGTGCTTTAGATCCTGTATCAAACACTTCCTTAGACCTTTATCCTTACAATTGCATTTGTTTATGTTGTTCTGTTACAATTATTGTTACAGTATGAATATATTGTTTATGCATCGTATTATAAACAGCTTGAGTAATTTTGTAACTACTCTCGTAATGCAAATTTGTTGGCAGTACTATGTCTCTAATCTCACTATCCTAGACAGAGCTAACTCCACATGCATTGAAAAGAAGACCCTTAAGGCTCAGATCAGATTAACATGCCATATAATGTGTATAGCTCAGTCCAGGACACTGCAGCTGCTGTTCTGCAAAGAGTGGGAGCAGGGTAGTTATGCTCAAGGTCTCCCATATAAGAAGTAAAAGGACAACCTTTAGTCCAACCTGGAGTGGGCCAAACTGTACTTATATGAACTTAATGAACACAATGTATGTGGTGCTACTGATGCTCAAAAGCAAGGAGCAACTTTCAAGCTAAGTGCTGCTTGCAGTACCTTAAGGCAAGTGAGCTATGAAGAACATAAAAAGTTGTCTATTCTTGCCCCATGTCCACTGGTAGCCATATCTATCTACATCCCTGACTCATGCCATATTTGCACATCACAGTAGTCATATGTGACTTTGACAGCACAACACTTCACCTTCCTCGCACTGTGAGAGACTACCCACATATCATTGATAACAAAGATATATCACTTGCATTATATGAATAATTTATGATACCCTGGTGCATTTTAAAAATGCATAAGTGATAAAAATACTTCACAGTTCTACCTCTCTCTAAACCATCAATGAGGGGCTCAAGTTAAACATTCCCATGTATTGTCTTTCTACACTGTGAGAATCCAAACGGTGAGTAGCAACAAGAATTTTGGCAAAATATTCTGATGATGTGGACCTCCAGTGAGTGGAGCTACATTTCAGAAAGAAATTGGATGCTTAACTAATCTACAGAAAAGGTTTGATTCACCTTCCTCAGCAAAAGAATTGATTCCAGTATCAGCCATCTGTGAATTAACCAAGTGAAATATGTACTTCATACTTCTACCTCTTTGATGACAATCAATAAGGTCAACTCAGTCAATGAGAGAACCTCTACGTGGTCACTCAACTTAGTAGTAATAGCAGCTAAGCTTTTCTTGAATTATTTATTCCTGGGAAAAATTATAATGGTCATGGCTGGAATGCCTTTTATAATAAATTTGCTCATTTAGACAATCCTTTTTACCATAGGCACAAGACCTGAAATTGGAGGAAGGGAGCTAGTTGACGGCATCAAATCCAGTGCTCAACTGGTACTTATTTCAACACTGAAATAACAAAAGGCAAAGTCTACCTTGGCAGAATTTGAACTCAAAATGTAATGGCAGACAAAATGAAAATCATTTTGTCCAGTGTGCTAATGATTCTGCCAGCTTGCCACCTTGATGATGATGATGATGATGACATTCAGTCTGACAATAAGAATTCAGGGATTTCCATTATTAAAAAGTGTTTTTCCTGCAATTCTGCTCTTATAATTTCCTTGATTATTTGTCTTCTGCATTCAGCATGACTACTTTGTTTCACTTATAAATGAATAGCTTTATCTTAATTGTAAACATCAATATATTTATAATTTTGTATCAATATTTGATGTAATCTAACAACTTCTCCACCTGTTTGAACAAGTGTTAATTAATCTTGTATGTTTTTAATTTGTTTTTATAATGTCAGCTTTGTTTTCATATGTATGTGAGTTTTATCAATTTAAAATGAGCTCTTGAATATTCAAGTTTGGAAGAGTGTGTAAGCCATAATGAAAACACTTGGTTGTCTGGAACAAACACAGATATTGAAGTTCATATAAGACAACAGCATAGCAAATATACACTTTCTGAATAGAATTGATGAATATATACAGCACAGTGCTTCATTTGCTACTTCAGAGTGTGTGTGTGTGTGTGTTTGTATATGGTTACACATTATAATTCTCCTGAACAATTGATAAGATACATTGTACAGACATTATATAAAAACATCCTTTGTTATTATAACCAGGTACAGGGCAGTGAACTGGCAGAATCATTAGAAAGCTCGACAAACTGTCTATCGCCATTTTGTCTGTCTATATTCTGAGATTGCCGACTTTGCCTTTCATCCTTTCAGGATCAATAAAATAAGTACCAGTTGATCATGGGTTGATCTAGTTGACTTACCCCCATGCCCCAAAAATTGCTTTCATTGTGCTAAAATTTGAAATCTTTGTTATAACTTGGTTTAAAATAGGCACTTGATTATATTATTAACTAAAATTATAATGTTAACAAGTTCTTTTAAATAAAATTGTCATAATTGGATTTTAGCAATTATAAAGGAAATATGAAATAGCAGAATCAGTTGAGCATAAACAGAAGAGTCTGTGGTATTTGTTTATATCCCAAGTTCAAATCCTGCTATTCCAAAGTCGTTCAAATGAGCAACAGTCTATAAATACTGGGATCAATGCAATTGACGATACCCTTGAAATTGGTATGCTAGCAGATCCATAGTCCAATGACCAAAGCTGAATAAAGCAATTTCATATCTGCATCCTAATAAAGATAGCTGAGATTTCATTTGATTAATCAGTCTAAAATTTACATTTGATTTTCTTCGGATAGAATCTATGCAAATATGAGGTCTAAACAAGATGTAATCCAGTCACTGAAAGCAAAAATAAAGCTACACAGCAAATGATGTGTATTTCTCACAAACAAAACATTTTGGGTGTAGCGAAGTCTGAGCACATATGATAATGTTCAATAAGTCTGGGCCCTAATATATATCATCATTATCATTGTTTTAACATTTACCTATCAATGCTAGGATAGGTCAGACAGAATTTTATTGAGGTAGGTTTTTATACAGCTGGATACTCTTCCTATTACTAACCCTTACCTTTTCCCAGATAAGGTAATATTTCCCCATAGCCAGATATGTTTTTTTTTTTTAGAACACTAAAAATATAGCTGTATGATGATGATGCTTGTTTGTAACCATCACATGATGTCAAGACAACAATACATATATGCACTCACATATACATACATACATACATACATACATGTGTGTGTGTGTGTGTGTATGATGGGTTTTATCCAGTATCTCTCTGACAAATCCACTAACAGGGTATAGTAGAAGACACTTAGCCAAGGTGCCATACAGTGGGACTGAACCCAAGACTGCATAGTTAAGAACTAAGCTTTCTAAACACACAATACACGCACGCACGCACGCATGCACGCACGCGTGAATATATGTCTGTCCATATGTAACATAATTATTTAATACACTCCTCATTTACTTCCTAACACGAACTTGTCTTTGTTGCTCTAACTTCTTTTTTATTCATTAAAGTTTTCAGTCATGTTTTAATATGTTTATTGGTAACATGGCTTATAAATGTCTCAAATGGATTGCGCATTAAGCATTCTTTCATTCCTGGATCTACTGTTTAACATCTACCTCTTTGCCAACATTAATATCAGTTTACCCCCTTACAATTAGGTGATGATATATGAGTAATGTAAATATAAATGTTCTTAGTTCCAGTTTCATGTAATGAAGCAGATCAAATACAACTTCTTTTGGATGGAACATCTTTTGGATATTATTGCTGAAAATATTTCCAGATGATCTAGCATCCATTTCTGGCAGCTAGGTAAACTGAAGCAATGCAAAATATGTCATTCTTCTCTGAGTTGAAGCACTGACAGTCAATTTGAAGTCATGACCTATGAGTAGGAAAGAAATACTGCACCTTATCCATTTGCTCATCTCACTTTTGTATTGTATAATGTGCTATACATTAGAACAGAGTTCAGTAACTTTTTGTAATGATCCAATGTGCAGTTAAGAAGCTCACTTTGCAACCATGTAGTTTCAGGTTCAGTCTCACTGCATGGCACCTTGGGCAAATGTCTTCTTCTAAAGCCCTGGGCTGATCATTGCCTTGTGAGTGAATTTTGTAGATGGAAACTATATGGAAGCCTGTCATATATATAAATATGATTTTGTATGTGTGTCTTTGTATCCATATTTATCACTCCACCCCCACCACTTGAAAACTGGTGTTGGTTTCTTTATATCCATGTAACCTGTGGTTTATCAAAAGAGACCAATAGAATCAGTACTAGACTTTTTAAAAAATCATAAGTGCTAGGTGGGGAGGGATGACATTTGTTTCACTAAAACCATTCAAGGTGCTCTCCCGGCATGGCCACAGTAAAATAATTGAAACAAGTAAGATTTTAAAAAATGAAAAATTTGCCCATATTATAATGTATCTTACGCTGAAAAATATTCCTGAGTATCCCCCTCGCCATTCCTATCGCTGGCATTGCTTAGTATGCAATAATTAAACAAATCACCTATTTAAAGGCCTTCATTCAATGATTCACAAATACATTAAATTTGAAAAATTGTTTATAGAAGCTCTGAGGCCCCTAGTGAACACCTCAGTGGTCCACCTGTAGCTGACTACTACCTTAAAGTTTAATAAACAACCAGTTGTAGTGTTTGGGCCATTACTTCTACATTTCAGCCACTCTGCCAACTTGTCTCACTTTTATAATGTTATTTATCTGTTTGAAATACAAACAACTAGAAAATAAATTTGAACTAGCTAACAGAATTTATTAATTATGCTACAATAAATTGAACCTAATAATTAAATATGATAATAAATTAGACTTCAATCACAAACTATAGCAAATTCAATGTGGATCTTTAATGATCTTCATGTGATAACAGATTGAAAATCCTTAGTAATGTTGAGTAACTTTTGTAACTTTTCTCCAATTTACATAACCCTCTCTGAAGTATGATTTCATAAAATTATAGATCTTGAATTATTTTGGAAAAGATACTTATTTTTCTTCTTTTATTTTGTTTATAATTATCAAAGGAACAATGACTTACTTAGTGGATCTTTTATTAGAGAAAGAAAATGTTCTCTCTTTCTCTCTCTCTCTTTCATATATATATATATATATATATATATATATATATATATATATATATATATATATATATATATATATACACACACATACACAGTGGTGTCAAGAGTATACTACTAATTAAATGTTATTTCTGCTTATTTAATCATTACTTAAGTTTCAAATTGTATGTAGATAACTTTTTTACTCTTAAATTATGTATGTTTAAACATGAAAATTTTAATTAGCATACTACAATTATCGACAACATTAATAAAGCTACAAAAATCAACAACACTCACTTGAGGAATTTTTTGGAAAAGTATATAAATTAGTATTCACTATTATACTCTTTAGTGAGGTGGTGAGCTAGCAGAATTATAAGCATATCAAGCAAAATGCTTAGCGGCATTTTGTCTGTCTTTGTGTTCTGAGTTCAAATTCTGTCAAGGTTGATTTTTTTGCCTTTCATCCTTTCAAGGTCAATAAAATAAATACCAAGTGATGGAATTGACTTAATCTCTCCCCCAAACTTGCTGGCCATGTACCAAAATTTAAAACCGATATTATACTTTTTAGCAAGACTAACTATTAATAACTATTTGATTATATCATCCTAAGACCTGTTGTCATGGATAAATGAAAAAGCTTATCAATGATGTAATCAAAAATTGTGACATGAAATTTTGGAGTCATAGTTACTGGAGATGGATGCTTACTGACTGCTTCTCACCATGCTATAGATTTTTTTAAGGAAATGGGTGACTTTTAAGGTTATCTTCATTCAGGGCAGCTGCAAAAAAATCACTACATTCACCATTTGGTGATGAAGGACTCCAAAAAGATTGTATTGGTGTATTTTGAATAACATTCAGCAGAAATACTATACAAAGTGGTGTCACTACCATCAAAACTGACTAAAGTAATTTGGGCTTGCATGACCTGTTGCAATAAAAACTATACATTTCTCTGAAAAACTAAAAATCTATCATGCTTACATTCAGTTCATTCAAGTGCATAAGAAATGGATGTTGTCAGTCTGGTCAAAAAATTTGTATAGAAATTTAATTTGTTTGGCTCTGACAGGCAAATATGTACATCCATTGTATAGCAGAAAAATGTCACTCAAACTAAATCCAACTCTTAAGCAATGTTTGGAGTTGCATGTCTGGATTAGAGATTGGTTTCATATGTCCAAAAGCATCATTATGTTTGTATGTCTACACACACACACATATGTCTGTTCTCTAGCATTCAGATTGTGTATAAGCTAATAGTTTAAAGTGAGTGATTTATCCTTTTTTTTTTCTTGCAATCATTGTGACCTAAAAAAATTTACTTTTATAATGTTTATAGTCAAAATACCATCTCCTTAAATAAAAGAAAAAAACGTTTTAAATACTAGAAAATAATAGATATCGAAATGTAGTTTCAGAAACCTGGTTGAACAAAAAGGACATAGAATCCATTTAGAGATAACATTGAACAGATAAGCTTCCATAGTTGTACACAAGGCAAAAACACATAAAAATACAAAAACCCATGGTTTATTATTAAACAGGTAGTTGTTTCATAAAGGGTCAATAAAAATGATGAAAAATTATAAAAATAATTTTCTGCTAAGCTTCAGCAAATTTATTTCAGTTGCTTTTTGTTTCTTGTTGAAGCCTGTATTTCAAAATAATTTGCCATATCAAGATACAATATGGTGATCAGTGTGGAAAGAGAGTTTGCTGTAACTAATTCAAGAGAAACTTCATTGGTATTGAGATATTGACTGTATGAAAACTTATTCAATAACCCTATATAATAACTGTAGTAATTTCATTGTCTTAGATTGAGTTGGAAATTATGAGTCGTTATTATGGTTTGATGCTCATATATTCATTAATATACAATAACAATGTTGATGATCTAATCAACTTTCATTGCTCTATAAATAGATCATGACTATAGAAATACTGCAGTTTACTTCTGCATATATACAGCATGTTGTTATAAATATATGTTCCTAGACCACTTCAAGCAGCCATTAACAGAAAAGCATTGCACTATGCTGTGCCAAGAATCTCTCCCCCATTAGCTTTTGTAGGTCCTCAATTTCATGTTGGTGTATGTGTTCGCCAATAACATCAGTTTAGTTAAGTGGTCTTTGTCCCCTGTTAGGGTTCAAAAGTCTCCAAAATATAACATTCGGTTGGCCTGATGTTCAGCCTGGTTGCTGTGGCCAGCAAAACATACTTTTATTAAGTAACAATAGTGGAGATAGGTGGAATGGGTCCATAATTTCTTCTAGGGTCCTGAATTCATGCCATTTGATGTCTTGGGCTGTCATAATAAGTCTTGTTATGTGTACTATCTTAGTCTCATGTATTTACCACTATAATCCCTCAATAACATAACACTATTACATATTCCACATATAACTACTCCCCATATCATCCACCATGCTTTTATATCCTATTAGCTGCCACAGTCTTAAATACCCAGTTTCCATTAACACACCTATTTCTACTTAATGCTAATAATGTAGAACATATACAGTGACTATGTAACATTTGAATTCTCATACAAAAGCTTATTTATATTTTCCATTTTGAGAAATTGTGAAAAAGAATATTTAATTGTCCAAATATTGCTCACCTCTGCTTATTGGCTACTTCTAATCATAATTATCATCATGGACGTCAATTTTTTCTAGCTTTATTTTTTCTTTATTATAATAAATTATTATGAATTATTATCCTCTTAAATTATTTATCATTTTCTGTCATTTTTTTAAAGTCTATCAAATTTCTGTTGTACTTTTATTGGTATTCTGCCAACATCCTCTGATTTCAGTGTGTCTAAAAATAACCTTGTTGCCACAAAGATATCTGTTAAATTTTCTAAAATTCTTTATTGCATCATTCCTAGGAATAATGTTAGCATTTCTGTCTGATTGATTCTAAAACCATTGTTAGAAATCAATTGATAATCCTTGTTTTGAGAGCTGGCAACTAGTTACTGCCAGTATGCTTTTGACAGAACTTTGAACTTTAATCCTTTCAGTTTGGATCCTCAATAAAATTCTATCATAAAAGCTTCGCAATGTTAATTTTTGCTATGATTGATTTTATTCAGTAGCTTTACTAATTCTCCTATTTTTGCAACAGACCATTTGATATAGAATTCCAAAATTCTCTTATATGTTATTAAATATTAGATTAAAAATGATATGTTTGGAAGTTATCACTTTTTTTATTTATTATTTTTTTCCTTTTGAAAGCAGTATATGTAATATCTGCATAAAAATATCTCATAGGAATGGACTAAGAATATTGTTACTTGTTGAGTGGATACAGTTGAGCAACATTTCAGTTATGTATTTTATTAACCCTATATCTGACTATCCAAAATAAATCTTCATAATACTCAAACTGCATCTTAATTATGTATATCATTTACTTTTATTACGTATATATAACTTTTACTACATTAATTTGTTGACATAATTTAATTTTGTTAAAGTTATATAATCCATAATTTCATCGTGAATCAAATCTCTACAAAATATTGGCTATTACCCAATTCTGTTGCTACGCAGCAACAGAAGTTAGGTTAAATTATGCATTTAACTTGTTGCTGTGTCAAAAGTTAGGATATGGGGGACAAACTTTTACCCTAATCTTTACTAGAAATTATAAGTGGAAAGTTCTTTATCATTTGCCATTTTTCTTTCTAAATATCAGCATATTATAAACATTTTAATTTATTTCATGTTGCTATGGATCAACTGAGTTTAAAAACTGGACATAAGATCTTAGCTATCTATAGTCATCTTTTGTTAGCTTCAGCTTTCTTATATCAAGTTTATGCTAAAATCTCTCTCTTTTTCTCTCTCTCCTCCCCCCCCCCTCTCTCTCTCCACCTGATGCCTCTCTGGTTTTTAGCTGCTTTCTAAGCTTGACTAAACTCAGTCAATCCTTCAGATTTACATTGCACATCCTGCAGATTATAGTAATCTGATTCCACTTCAGCCTCAACAAGTCTTTTGTTGTATAATTTCACTATGGTAAGATGGTATATTATAGCATCAAATACATGATTCTTGACTCATGCAATTGTTCTTTTCTAAATATTGAGAATTTTTCTTTGTTTTGCTTTTTGTTCAATGTTTTTTTTTTTGCTTTGCCTTTTTATTTTAAATAAAATGGACGTTTTTCTTTTCTACTTCACATGACATCAGTTAAAAGGTGTCTCCTTCCAACACTAATTAGGTTACATACTGGATAACAAATCAGCTATTACAATTCATTATCTTAATCCTGACAAAACACACACACACACACATCAATAAGCATGTGTGTGCACATGCTGTGTTTGTAGTTGGTTCATTGAAATTGTTCACTCATAGGAAATAAACTCATTGCATTCAATTTTGCTGTACAAAACAAACATCAGCTTTGTAAAAGGTAAATTTAAAAATAAACTTAACACTTCTATCTTAAGTCCTGCTTTGCAAAAAAAAAAAACTATCAGCTAAGAATGATTCACTTTTATTTCAAAGTGCTCCATATGCTCCATTTTCATAGTGTACTCCAAGGAAGACAATGCTGCTGTGTTTAGCATAAACCAAAAATATGACATATCTGTTCCATACATTAACATCTGATCATATTTGCTTTGCAACCACGTGGATTTGGGTTCAGTCCAACTGTGTGGTACCTTAAATAAGTGTCTCATATTGTAGTCCCAGGCCAACCAATGCCTTGTTAGGGAATTTGGTAAATGAAAACTGTGTGGAAGCCCATCATATATATGTGTGTGTATGTATGTGTATGTGTCTGTGTTTGTCCTCACCACCACTTAGCAATCAGTGTAAGTTTGTTTACATGCCCATAACTTAGAAGTTGCCAAAAGAGATTGATAGAATAAGTAGGAGACTTAAAAATAAGTACTGAGATCAATTTGTTCACTAAACCCTTGAAGGTGGTGCCCCAGCATCGCCACAATCCAATGACTGAAACAAATAAGAGATAAAAGATTCCATTCCATAGTTATATTCAAGAATCTTACATTAATCAAAAAGCAGCTCATAGTTTGAGTAATAGTTTATGTTATTACATTGTTCTATACTTTTGCTGTCACTTTCTTCATTATCGTTGTTTAATGTTCACTTTCTGTGCTGGTATGGGTAGGATGACTCATTATTGTCTAGTTCTCACTCAGAGTTACTACCCTCCCAGAGGATCATGTCTCACTCACTATGGTTGGATGCTGCTCTTCCTATCATCAACGACTCTACAGTGCACTGGATGCATTTTATTTTGGCACCAGCTCTAGTGAAGTTGATTTTTACCTTGTAAGATAAAAAAGTCCTTGCTGCTCTGTTTGTTCACTCAAGGCAATATGACCAAGAAGATAAACAGCTGAGAGATTGCTGACAGAAGAACCAGAATAGGTGGGTGAAGGGAACAAAAGTATGATGGTAGAAACAGTGATTGAGATGAGAGGGTGGTAGAAGGAAAAGAGAGTGATGGTTAGTAATTATGGTAGATGGAGGAAGTCAATAACAAATATCTTGAGGAGAGAGAGTAATGATTAGCAGTATAGAAAGGGTGATGATAATGAGTGTTGCATACAAGCATTTCTGGTGCAATCCTTTACACATAGGCTTTGTGATGGACGAGAAACAGTGATAAGGATGATGGTTGGAAGATGGAATACAAGCATGTCCAATACCATCCCTTGTTACATAAGCAGCATGGTGATATAATCAGGAGAGACTTATTTTTATTACAGCAGTAAGATTGTACGTGAATAGAAGAGAGAGAGTAGAGGAGATTAGTGATAGAGAGATGGAAGGAATCAAGGAGGCAGAGTAAACTGCTGTTGAGGACTTTACAGAGGTAGATTGGGCAAGAGACCAAAATGTAATTCATTACCATCATCATCCTCATTTTAACATTTTCTTTTCCTTGTTCACATGGGTTGGATAGAATTTGTTGTGGCAGATTTTCTAGTTTGATGCCCTTCCTGTTTCCAACCCTCACCTGTTTCCAAGTAAGAAAATGTTTTTGTATGACTAGACATATTTTCACAGAAGATTGGAAACAAAGGGCACCACTTGCATGATGGTGACACTATCTTATGACTATCATGCAATATCAAGACAAGGAGACAGTGACACACACAGCATTTTCTTGTCTCCATCTATCAAATTCACTCACAAGGCTTTGGTCAGCCTGGGGTTATAGTAGAAGACACCTGCCCAAGGTACTATGCAGTGGGACTGAACTTAAAATCATGTGGTTGTGAAGCAAACTTCATACTACACAATCACCATCTTCCATCACTACTACTATTTTCAACATTCATTTTGCTATGCTTGCATAGGTGGGAAGATCTCCAGCACTGCATATTGATAGGCATCTTGGTTTTCTTTTTTGTCATCTCTGCAAGATTCAGGGTCCTAAGATCAGCCTTCACCACTTCATCCACTTTCCACTAGTTCTATCCACTTTAGGTGGCCTGCACTTCTTTATACAGCTGTCAACCACTATATGCATCACATGCCCATATCAACATAGTGTTTTCTCTGGCACACTCTATTTCATTCCTTTTAAATTCAGTTTTTCTCTCAGCTTGTTTGTACTCTGTTGTTCATGCACACTAACATTTACACAGCCAGTGAAGCATACTCACTTTATTTCTTTCTAGTCTTTATAAATCCTCTGCATGCAAGGCCCACAGCCCACTAACATGCAGCAAAACTAAACTATACAAATATCATTTCAGTTATATTATTTTAAAAAAATGAAGCTTTTGCTTGTCATAAAATCCTCTTCATAAACATTATTTGCACCTTTTGATTTTAAGATTATTGGATTGTTGTAATTCCATAAAAAAGATGGTGATAGAATAATGATATTCTCCAATATCATTCTTTTACACAGATTTAGCAAAACTCTTTGTTCCCACTAAATTTACTATTTTAAAATTGTCGTTGAAAAAATTATATCATTTTATTTAAAAAATCATTTTCTGCTTATTTTCTGGTGTTAATTTGGGATTATTCCATAAAATTTTCTACATACAGAACATACTGTCTTTGTTCAGACTGGGCTTATCATTACATTTCTACTCTAATTTCTAATTTTATTAAATTAATATTTTACCAGTCTATCCTCTTTGGGACAATCTTTTGCAGAGAAACAACCAAACAATATTTCTGGTGTGTTTTTTTTTTTATATTATTGTCACAAAGAGGTGAAAGACAATCTCTGGGATTTGAACTTAGAATGTTGAAAGTTGGAACCAAATACTGCAAAGTATTTAGTTTCACTTCTATTTTTTCTATTTTTGTTGAGTTGAATCTATGAACCAATTCTTCTGTTATTTATTCACTTTAAAGAATTCTAGCAGATTAACTATATTTCTGATTTGAGCTCACTTTACACCTATCTAAGATTAGCAATTTGTTCTGTTTTTGCAACATTGCATAAAAAGTTCCATGAAGCTAGATTAACAATTCTTTCCAAACCAACAAGATTTTTTTAAAATATAAATGTTTGAATATTTTGATTCAAACCATTTATGTGTTTATTGTATTCACTTTCAGTAATATCTTCCTTGGTGAAACATTCTCCAGTTATATCAGTGTCCATAATGATAGCACACAGCTTTGTCGAGATATAGCAGTAAAGGTCAGTATACTTTACAGTGAAAATCTTTTCTTTTTTTGTCATATATTATCTTTTAACAACAGGTTACTAAGTGCAGCAAAATGAAAAAAAACAAACTGTAACAATCCCAAATTCATAGACAATTTGGTCTAAATTTACACAACTAGATGGTGTAATGCTGATTTAGTTGTTGTCTTATTAAGACTGTAATTTTATTTAAATTATGTTGATTTTTATCTCTTAAGCTCTGTAATTTTGATTAATAGCATGTGCCTTCACATTTCTCAATTAAGACAGGAAGTTTCATTTTCTAGCTTTCAACTGCCTTTAGTTCAGATTCTCCTCCAGCACACATATAAATTTAGATCAGGGCCTTGTTAAGTATATGTCCTGTGGTATATGTCTGCATAGGATTTCCTCATAGTATTTCCTCATCCGACTTGAGCTTTAATTAGAAAGCTTTCAATTCTCTTAGTTCACATTGTCTGAATATATTGCTTTTTTTTTTTTTACCATTTATATACTCTAGATAGCTTACAGATAATACAGGAAAATTGCACATCAACTTTGAGTATCACTATTTTGCAATCATTCATGCTGACTATTAACATTATGTTTTGATGTGAAGTAAGCAGTGAGAGAGCCAGCTGAAATCCAGCAAGCTTTAAATATATTCAAGCTATTTGTTTTGTCATCAAGATTAATACAGATTTTTATGATGAATCTAAATTGTATGGAGGATAGAATCATTTTCAGTGGTTAATTATTCATCGTTGAGACACAATGTACCAGATTAGCGAAGAAATTCTGCCCAAAAGGTTTTGGCTATAGAAATCAAGTGATCAGTAGTAAATGCGGTATCTACTAATCTATTGTATTATTTTATATCATGTCTAAAATCTCTTCTGGTTTTATACTGCAAGTTAATTGGAATTGGATATCTGTCAAATATAGAATATATATTTGAGAACAATCCAATTAAGTCATTTGTAAGAAAATCGTTTGTATTTGCTGTTTGAGCTGTGAAAAGTATCACACTCACTTAATGTGCAGTGGCTGCCATGTGATAAAGAAAGGGCTGAATTAACTATAGTTGTTCAATCCATTCTGCTTGATATTGAAATCACAAAGCTACTTTGAAGTTAAAATCAAAGGTTGGATTTTTCCTGGATTTGACACACTGAGTTGTTGCAATAACGGCGTGAAGTAACAGCAGGCTGTTATTTCAATAGCATAGGGGAAGGGGCCACAGTAGATCAAAAAGAAACCCATTCCACCCTGGCCCCTTCTCTCATACTTTTACCTATCTTTTTCCTCTCATCCCCTGGTATTTAGTTCCCCTCCCCCCAGCATTCATAGTCTTGCAAACTGCATAACAGCCTGCTAGTGACACAAAAAAAAAGCATGCAGTCAGGTTGTAAAGTGGTTGGTATTAGGAATGACTTGTAACTATAAAAACCATGCCCAAACAGACCCTGGAGCATGATGCAATCCATGGACTCATTGAATTCTCTCAAACCATCCAATCCATGCCATCATGGGATATGGATGTTAAATGATGGTGATGATATTGTTGAAGTAATGAACTTGGCACAACCTCATATGATCAGGTTTACATGGTCTTGCCTTTGGAATCAGTGCATGTGTTTGGTGTTAGGTGTGTTGCTTGTATGTGGGTGATACTTAGCTACGAAAGATTAGGAATAAATACAGAGTGATATAATCTGTGTTGCAGTGAGCATTGTTGGAGGTGACAGCAGGTATGTAATTGATGCACAGGAGTGCAGACAGAAAACTAAACTTTCCAACATACTAGAGTTGATAGCATGAGTCAGAGAGAATTTTATCAGCATTTTATGCAACAGTACAATCTTACAAAAAGCCAGGCATGTTGAATATTTTACTGATGCAAAGTGCAACAATTGTTTTTGCCAGATTTCTCATAAGAAGGATCTACTACTGAGTGACAGCAGAGTTGGTCTGGCTTTACAAAAGGTATGCTGTTGGTTGTTAAAGAGAAAGAAGGTTTTTGATGTTGTAGAAGGTGGTTGTTAATGACTATCTCTATCACATTTGAGGTGTTGGAAGTGAGAGTAATAGGATGGTTGGTGGCAGAGTCAGAAGGTTTACCCATTCTTGGGAATGGGACATACTGTAGCATATTTTCAAAGATCAAGATAAATTCCTACAGAAAGAAAAAGAGAGGTTGAAATGTTTGGCAGTAATAGAGACTGGCACAGGAGCACATTATATGAGGGTAATAGAAGGGACACTATTAGGGTTGACAATCATGTCAGTCTGAAACAACCACAGCTGTTTTTGCACTTGCTTTGTATGTGTACATGAAAGTGGGCTTCACAGAGTACAAAGGGATAGTTTTGAAAGAGTTTTATATAATGTGTGCAGTGCAGACTTGAATCAAAAAGGAATGTGAAGACTATGCCCAAAGGGGTATTGCTTACAGGACCATCATGATTGAAAATTAAAATGAAGGAGGATTCCATAAAATTAGAACAGATCTTTTTGTAAGGGACCAAAAAAAGGTCAGGTGAAGTTTGGAATGTAGGGGTGCTTGCGGCTGTGTAATACATGGCAGCATCTTTTACCTAGCTCCACAGCTCCTACAGCAATGATTGTCTTGCAGGAGTTGTGGAGTTAGGTATAAAGATTGGATGATTTTCTACAAGCATTGTAGGCCATGTTCTTTGTCTAAACTACTACAGCACAGCTATGAGAGAACCACTCATGGAATTTGAGGTGTATGCACGATATAAGGACATGCCTAAGATAATAGCTATCTTTGATGGATCAGTACTTTTACTGTCACATATATGTGTGTGTGTGTGTATGAAATATTTGTATTGTCAAAGATAGTTATCATTGAACAGGTAGAGATCCAACTGGGCTGAGAAGTTGAAGTGCATGGTGATATGTCAATGTTTTTTACATTAGATTTATGGTTCTGCATTCAAATTCCTTCATAAATATTAAATCCACTTAATAATTCATCCTTTCAAACTTAATGAAAATCGTTCTTGTTGCTAAGAGAAATAATTATCGAAATACGACAATTGATAATCTGTTATTCTAACTAAACCATTCATTGACAGTCTAATTTGAACTGAACCATTCATTGGAATAAAATTCTACTTTGGTCAAACTGAAAAGAAAAATTACTTTAGCAGTCATGACTGTTTAGTATTTTCTTGCAGACTATGCTGAGATTTTTGTGTAAAACATCAATTATAGCTACAAATATTACTATAAATATCAATAAGATTAGAAATCAATATTAAAAATTCAAAGGAAATGGATTTCATTGTGAACTTGTATTCAATTGGTTTCTCTACAAAAATCAAAATGTCAAGATGTGGGACAACTTTATTTGTTTCTATACAATGTCATTGTTCTTTAAGTAGTGTATATAATCTATAGATTTTAATATTGTTGGCTTTATAATTCTTATGCCATTTTAAATTTAATTGTTGGCAATTTCATAATCCCTGTATTTCATCTAACAATGATGTTGTAGGCTGCAACCAATATTGACGAAGCAAATTATTTTAATCCAAAATTTAATATTTTTGTTTGGGCTTTCGTTTTGTTTTCTTTTGTAAATATATTGTTGATAAAATGCATTTTGTAAGCTTTATTTTGAAAATTGCATTCAGATTTCTTCTTTTTTACCTTCATAAAAAATAATTATTAAATTAATAACTTGCAACTATTGTTGTAGTTTAGTCTCATTGTTGAATTTATAAACAACATTTTTCTTTTTTCTTTTTTTTTTTATTCTATAATAATCTGGTAGAAATCAATTAGTTATATTGTGTGTGAAAGGTCTTCTTTAATGTCAAGTTAGATATCATTTCGACATGAATCTTCATATAGAAAATGTATTGATTAAAAAAACAATTCTGATACAGAGATAGTTTCCCTTATTTATTTCTTAGAGTTAGAAACTAATATCCTTGTTTTTGTTAGGTTTACAAATGTGTTAGCTAGCTAAGCCTATATAATTTTAATGGGCTCTTACTAAGAGGATGCATAGATAACTTGGTAAATTGTGTGGATCATTTTGATTATAATTATTGAAGAGACCTATGTAAATCATAAAGTATCAAACATTTTTCCAGAAGCTTATGCAATGGAAAGCTGCACTTATAATTTGCTGTATTTTCTCTTACTGAGAAAAAATGCACCTAACTCATCTTTTTGAATTTATCCCTTATTATTTGAAGGCTCTATTTCAAATTGTAGACGAAATTGCATTCAATATATCAAAATAGATTTAGGCTTACAGCAGAATTATGTTTTACTGGTTGAAGGTTTTAGTAAATTTGTCACTATTTTTATTGCCTTTCTCTTTCTTTCTGTCTTTATATTTTTCTTCTCATCACCCAGTCTATTCTAATATATGTATGAAATATTCCTTTTTCTAAAGCATGTGAAGAAAAATTAAACTTTGTCCAAAATAAAACACAACCTTATTTTCCCTTGCATCACATATGTGAATTCAGTGAATAAATTAGATATGGTCACTTTTTGTTTTGTATCTCCAAATAAATTACTTGAAAATCATCTTGATCTGAGGATAACACGTGACAGTCAGACAGAGAAACATAGCTCTTTATAATATAGATTTATGAAAATATGTCATATTGACTTGAAAATGTTTGCATGGATTTTACAAGTTGTATCGCTTAGATAGTAATATGAAACATACACTGATATATGTGCCAAGTAATAAGTTTCTTGATAGTTTTGAGTTTGGCTCTGTCTGATAACATTCAAATGACCCCATTTTGCTAAATACATAATTTCATTCACGGCTATATTTCTTGTGATAATTAATTTAAAAGGAGGCTTGTTTGTTAAGATAAATTCAATCATGTAACAAATACAGCAGATCAATATAGAGTTATGAAGGATTTATTTGAAATCAAAAGTCTATTATTAGAAGTATTGGATGTCTGCCATTTCAGATGAAAGAACAATTTAAGAATTGAAGTTAAATTAGAATGGAACTATTATTCTCTCTCATTAAAATAGAACACAAATTTAATAGTTAAGATTGAAATGGAATTGTGAGCAGTTATGAAAAGATATTCCAATTCCTCTGTGAAAAGCATTTTATTTCATTATTAAATTCTCTTTCACCCTGTAATCTCCCATTTTGCATATGTAATAATTTCTTTTAAGCTAATTTTATCATTATGTAAACCCGAATGTTTTTGATGATATCCATAGATTAAACTATCAGCAACCAAAATTTAATTTCACCATTGTTCATAAATATTTACACTAATCAATGTAACCAGACAGAAAAACATATTTTATTTAATCTGATAAACATACACAAAACTTCTTTCCATTTTCTCTTGTACTATATATATATATATATATATATGTGTGTGTGTGTGTGTGTGTATAGCACTGTACTTTGATATTGTCTTGACAGAGATCCTCATTGACAGGTGACTAGTATTGCCATCGTACCTACTTGAAATCTACTAATTTGGCTTGTCGAATGTTGTAATGTCACTTGGTGTAGTAATTGGCATGACTAAGCAGTTTACAGCAGACACAATGTTCCAATCCTGCTGACAATATTACAACCATTTGCAAGGTGGCGAGCTAGCAGAATCATTAGCACATCAGGTAAAATGCTTAGTGGCATTTCATCTGTCTTTACATTCTGAGTTTTAATTCTGCCAGGGTCACCTTTGCCTTTCATCTTTTGGGAGTTGATAAAATAAGTACCATTTGAACACTGGGGTTGATTTAATTGACTTCACTCCTCCCCCAAAACTGCTAGCCTTGTGCCAAAATTTGAAACCAATATTACAATATATTCCGTATATATATAGTTAACGGATCTTTTTTAAAACGGGGGCCACATTTTTCATTAACGAAACACTTTGAAACTTGGAACACTGGTAGAATGTGTCATATAAAACATCTTTTTCTCTTAGTCTTCTTTAAAAAAAAAGAAATCCATAAGTTATTCCATG
>NC_068988.1:13473458-13477863 GCF_001194135.2 Octopus bimaculoides | reverse complement strand
CGTATTTCTGTAATTTCAACCAATCACTGACGTCCATTCAGCCGATATACATTAAGTGCCGACTACATAAACAAACGATTCTGAAACAATTAACCCTAACCCTAACCCTAGGGTTAGGGTTAAAGCAAATAAAACGAAGGTATGGAGATTAAATACGCTTTACATCGCTTAATCAACTAAAGGAGTAAATGTAAACAACTGAATACTTGTCAGTGATTGGTTGAAATTATCGAAATAAGACAATTTTTTACATGAAATAAATTCGAATACAAAAATATTTTTCGGTTCTATAACACAAAATAGATAAGTATACGAAGTTTGAAAGTCTTTCTGTACCAAAAACACTATGTAAAACATTAATGAAAAATGTGGCCCCCGTTTTAAAATAGATCCTAGTTAACTCCTGCAGAGGGCTAATTCCGTATATATAGCTAGCTCCAGTGAAGGGCAAATGGGCAGTGATGAGGATGGTGCAATCAGTACAGCTAGTGAAGAAATGAGAGATGCAACATTGTGAATAATAAAGGAACAGGCAAAGAGTATGATGAACATTTAAGTGAGTGGGAGCTTTTATGACTCCATTACAAATATATGCTGTATATACAAAATATTCATTATATGTGTATGTGTACACCATATACACATACGCACATATGTGTATATATATATGCATATATATACTTTTATAAATATTTGTGTGTGTGTATGATACAAAATGACTGAGAAAGTATATGGGAGGCAAGAGAAATTATGTAGGAGGGATGAACATTAGGTAAATCTGAAGAGAGATTAAAGAAAGATTGAAGGAAAAATGGCAGATTTTGATGTGACTGCATTTACCTCACACAAATGCTATGAGTGAGTTATTACTCCATTACAAATTTCAGTTTTCCTATTTTCCCTCTTCTAACTTACACCTTTTTATACTTCAAAGGGACCTTGTGCATTATTCCAGGCTGCAACTGAATATCCCTGTGAAATTTGTTAAAAATTCATTGAGAAAAGGCGATATTGTTTCAAAACAAACAGACAAACATTGCAGCTTGTAGATATGTGTGATGTTGCTCTGTGTATGTGTGAGAGAGAGAGAGAGAGAGGAGATATGTATGTTTATATATTGATACAGATTTCATAGAATGTTTTCTTACCACACACACACACACATGTATATGTATTTGTGTGTATCATCATCATTTATATCCATATTCCATGCTGGCTTGGATTGGACAATTCAACAGGATTTCCATAGGATCCAACTAGCCTTATTGGTGTGTTGCTCTCCAGTGTCTGCTTAGGCAAGGCTTCTACTGCCGGTTGCCCTTCCTAATGACAACTACTTTACAGTATGAGCAGTAGGTGAGGTGGGGTGGGGCTTGTATGTAGTAAATGTCAGTTTCAAGAGGAAACAAGGATGACATAAAGGCCAGAAATGTGTATTTGAGATGAGGTCAAGAGGTATTAATGTAGAAAGCACACATACAAATAAGTTCACACTTGTTTCTATGTGTGTGTATTGTTTACATTTAGTTCATAATTTTAGAAGCACTAAGAAATATGAAAATAAGTCTTTTTTTTTACAAAGTATCTCAAATACAAATGTAGCTATTAATAATAACACATAATACATTGTGTAGAAAAAAAATACCCTGTCAGAAAAAGATGGGCAACCACCCATGGATTCAGACTACACATCTATCATAACTTGAACAACAATCATGATAACATTACACCAAAGTGACTCTGATTTTCAACCACCAAAATGATATGCTTTAAATCTTACAAACAAGAAAGGAAGTTTTGTTTGCATTTCTTATTTCTCATTGCTTCTAAACTTACAGTCTATTATATATACACATACACAAAATATTATACTAAAGCAAATAAATTTCCAGTCAGAGAAACTCGATAGTGTTAACTAAGTATCAACTTTATATGTTAATGTAAATTACTTCACCTCATTTAAACATACACAGATGGCTATGTGCAGACACATACATAGAAACACACATAGTAACACACTGATATATATACATACACATACTGATACTCACTTAGGTATACACACTGTCATAGCTGTATAGACTGTTACACACACACACACACACACACACACACACACACACAATCTGGCACCTTATAGACCCACATTTACACATGCTGGCATTTATACACAGGCCTATACACATATAGAGACAACCACAGTTTACTAGAAGCAAAACTTATATATTGATAAGTACTAAACTGAATTAACTAAACCTACAAGATGCTCCAGTTTGGTCTCAGTAAAATTATAAAAGTGTTTAAGGTAAGGTGTTTATGTACATATATATATATAGATAAACACACACACACACATTGTCTATATGTACAAGCAGACACATAAACAACAAGGTTATGGTAGATGACACTTGTCCAAGGGTCCATATAGTGGGATCGAGCCCTGGTTCTCATGATTGAGAAACTAACTCATTGACCGTGCACCTATAAATGTGTCTGTGCGTGCACGTGCAGGGGAGGGGAGGCAGAGACATACTGAATTCATTGTTAATTTTGGCAGATTATAAGTGGGGAAATATGTTTCTGCATATTTACTATAGAGACAGCAATCTTTGGCAGCAATACCTGTTTCACCTAATGACTGAAATGAAAACATATTACAGCTGCAATCTGTTTGGAAACAGCCATAGTATTTGATTTTGAAGTGAAGTGCCAGAATATAGATATGATCCTAAAAATATCTCCATATTCATGGATTAGGATACAATATCTTGTAGAAACAACTCGTGCATAAATGTACTATTTCTAACATATATTGGGAATGTTAAAAAAAAACCTAACACGAATGAACCATTTCAATGTAGTACATGGTCTTTTGTAACTAATAATGCAAGGAATTATTACTAAAGATTATTGATTTCGTAACATTTACCAAACTAGTGAGAGAGCTTCTATGTGATGACTTGACTTGCTAGGAATAGCAATCAAATCTTACAAATCAGACCCTACTGTCTTAACCCTTTAACTGTGAAATAAAGGAAATAACTGACTGAGTCATGTGTCTGATGTACAGAAAAGCTACAAAATGGAAGTGGAGTTAGGGAGTTACATTGAACAGATAAAGGTTGACAAAACATGGAAAGAGCTTGTGGAATGAGACATTCGAAAGGTTCACAAGAAAATCTTTTAAGATGTACAAGAAAAATATCCTATATTGTTTTGTGATGAGGTCCTTAATCATGGTTATTATTGCATTTTAAATGGGGGGGGGGTTCTGTTTTTGATAAACTGTAAAGAAAACAAAAATTATTTTTTATGTATTTTATCTTTTAGCTGTTACTTGTTTCAGTCATTTGACTGCGAACATGCGTGAGCACTGCCTTGAAGGGTCCAGTTGAACAACTCAACTCCAGTACTTATTTCTCAAATCTGCTACTTATTCTATTGGTTTCATTTGCTGAACCACAAAGTTAATGGTGATATAAACAAACCATTATGGTTGTCAAATGGTGGGGTGGTGCAAACACAAAGACATACATATATATATATATATATGTGATGGGCTTCCACACAGTTTCTGTCTCCCAAAAACACTCACACAGCATGGATCAGCCCTCAGCTATAGTGAAGACACTTGCACAAGATGTCCCACAGTGGAACTGAACCAAAAGCTAAGTGGTTGCCAAGTGAGCTTCTTAACCACACAACCATGCCTGTATCTGGGAGCAAACATTCTAAATTTTTAAATAATGGCTTCTTCTTTTTATTGATGGTTCAAGCCCAACTGAATGACAATCTTCTTCATTAGTCAAATGACTTGCAGTGTTTGAAGATAAGGGAATTAGAATTGTATATAAAACTGGATGTGAAGAGTTATTGAATTCATAGAAATTAATTAAACAAGTTTACTTCAAGTAAATTTAGAAATTAATATTGTTGATCTATGATGTAGATAGCTGTATAGCATCTTTCTTAAATTTAAGCATTAATGTAATGAGAATGATAATTAGTAGCACATGCCAAATGTATAAATAATTGGTAATATAGGAAAAGAAGTTTTAAGTAAGCATTTAACGAAAAGAATAAAAATAACAGAAATGCTCTGACATTTCTGCGGGACAACCTGTTGAAAGCCACCGACCAGATTTGTGGGTGGTGTAAGGTCCCCTCCCAACCCAGAGTAACGTGGTGGTGGAACAAGGAGGTAGACAGGGCTATTAGACAAAAGAAACAAGCTTGGAAGGACTGGAAGAACGGTGGTAGCAGGGAATTGTACCAATGTGCCAGAAGGGAGGCTAGGCGACAGGTTTATTTAGCCAGAGGGGAAGCAGATAAGGAAAGATTTGCCAATGTTCTGCGCCGTGAGGACCAAAGACTCGAGGTATTTCGTGTTGCAAGACAGTGTAGG
>NC_068988.1:13469762-13471304 GCF_001194135.2 Octopus bimaculoides | reverse complement strand
GAGCGTGGCCGTTTTCGTGCGGGTGACACGTAAAAGCACCTACTACACTCTCTGAGTGGTTGGCGTTAGGAAGGGCATCCAGCTGTAGAAACTCTGCCAAATCAGACTGGAGCCTGGTGTTGCCATCCGGTTTCACCAGTCCTCAGTCAAATCGTCCAACCCATGCTAGCATGGAAAGCGGACGTTAAACGATGATGATGATGATGATGATGACAAAGATGCTAATTTGATTGATTAAAAAGATTAAAGCTTCAACATATTTACGAAAACAAAGTCACAGTAAAAATATCACAGGAATATTATCTACCATACAGATTGTGTATGTATGTATGTGTGTGTGGAGAGAGAGAGAGAGAGATTATGTGAGTTTCTTATGATTGTGATTGAAATATGATGGATCTTACTTTCAACATCAATTATATTGATAACAAAATTTTTTTTTATTTGAAAGAACTTTAATTATTTTAAGTATATATATTTAACCCTTTTACTGCAGAAATCAGATACATCCAATCAAAATGTCCTCACCCATAACTGCAGGAAGCAGTTGTATATCCCATTCTATCTTTTGATGAGAACTGTCATGCTTGGAAGTATTTTTTGTTGAGATATGTGAAGTTTATTGAGGTGATGTGACTTGCAGAAAATACCAATTCTGTTTGTTTAATAAATATGTAACATCAATACTAGAATAACCATGAAACTTGATTTCACAGTGAAAGAGTTAAAGTCAGCTTTACAACATTTGTACAGGAAATAAACAATCTTGATGCTGGTGGGTTAATTTCACTTGTGTTGACTTCTGAGGTACAAATGTATATCCTTAGGAAAAATTCATAGTACACAGCTAATCCTAATAAGCAATGATTATAGAATAACTTCTTTTTTTTTCTCTCATGTATATTCTTAAATCTATTGATTTCTGAAATGTATACCAGACAAATGTAACTTGTTTTGTATGCTGAAAAAAAACAAAAACATTATTTGTATACTAGCAATATAACAGAAAATATATTAACATTATTCTTTATATTAGCAATTCTACAATAATATTTTACAATTATTGTTTATGTCTGTGTAATGACAATTTTCACACTTATGCAGAAATTACAAGCAAGAAATTGTTGATAGCATTTTAGAGGAATTTTGCAGTTTAAGAATTTGTTTGTTTTGGATGATGCACAACTATTCTAAAATAACTAGCATCAAATGTCCATTATTGTCAAGTAGTACTTTCATCTCGTCTTCAAAGATTTCAAGCTAAATTTTTTTTTCTTTTCACTGCTCATGTAAACTAAGAGTTTTCTTCAAAAACAATCAAAATATCTGTAGATGTAAGTGACAACATAGTAAAAGAAATACTCTATGAATGCTTTATGAATATGAAATATTTGTGTGTGTGTGTGTGTGTGTGTGTGCATATATAGACATTACATATATCTCACACACACACACACACACACACATACATAATGTATATCCAGCTGTAGAAACCATGCCAAAGTAGACATTGGAGCAGAACACAGTTCTCCATCATGTCAG
>NC_068988.1:13456390-13469599 GCF_001194135.2 Octopus bimaculoides | reverse complement strand
TTTTGAACCATACGACCATGTATAGGTGTATATGTATGTATATATTTGTGTGCAAACCAAAACATGCTTGGACCTAATAACTTGAAAAGAAAAAGATTTATGTATGTATGTATGTATGTATGTCTGGGTGCATGTACATGCATTCACACACAAACACAAAAATATAAATAGCTGCATGGTTTAGAAGTTTGTTTCTCAACCATGTGATTGCAGGTTCACTTCTGCTGCTTGGTAAGTAGCCTTTTATTGTAAGCCTTGGGCTACCAAATGCCATGCGTGTAAATTTTTTCGACAGTAACTATATGACAACCACTGTGTGTGTGCGTGTGTGTGTGCGTGTGTGTGTGCGTGTGTGTGTGTGTGTGTGTGTGTGTGTGTGTGTGTGTGTTTACATTTTGCACTTCACTTGAAAAAATCACTGAACTGTAACTTGTGAAGTATGTTGTCATCTCTGACAACAAATCTAGCTCTGTGTTTTCACAGATGTCTGTCTGGAATAAAAGAAAAATCTTTCTCTTGAAAAACAGTTAGTAGTTAAGAAGAGGAGCTTCAGCTGTAAAGCAATGCCTCAATAATATGGTATGTAACCATTTTTTGCCTCTGGACCCTTTGATTCCTATTTTACATGAGTGGACCCTCTTAGCCATTCAATGTTTAAACAATCGTATTATTATATTTTTATAATTAAATATTATAAGGAATTGTATAAAAATATTAGAATTTTATGTATTGTAGAAGTATAGCCAGTTTATTGTATATAAATTCTAACAAGATCGTATATGGGCCCCCAAGAGTCATGTGACCCTGGATGAGAAGCACTGATCTAACTCGTGCTAGTAAGGAAAAAAATAAATATACACACAAACACTCATCTTATTGATCACCCTCCCCCTTTTTTATAGAGAGAGAGAAAGAATAGCTTCAACTTGATTTGAACTTGTAATGTGAAGGGATAAATCTAAGTGCATAAATCTTTTGTCCTACTCTGTTAGGTCTTAACCATATTCACTCCTTCAACTGAATTAGAATTATCTAATTATAAAGGGTAAATAAGAAACTAATAATTTTATTTGCTACTAATTTTTGAAACTCAAAGGAATCTCTAAATTCATGATACCATTCACTTGAATTCAGAGACGTGTAAAATGGCCATTCACTGTACCACCATAAATGATGTGTAATATCTTCTACCTGGAAGAATGTAAACTAAGTTGCAAATTTCATTTGCCAGGAGACTACCATCTAATCTGTGACATTTACTAGAGCTGAATATACTTCTTCAACTATTTATAGTTCCTGTAAATCATTTCTATTTCACTATAAAACTGCATGCGTAATGGATTGTATGTTCAGAAAAAAATATGTTTGCTGTGAGATAAAGAATTATTTCAAAAGTATTTATACAATCAATATTGTCTGCAAACTTAAAAATAATTTTCTGTGTAACATATCACTTCCTCTCCTATGAGTGCAATAGTTACTACATTTATTCTAAAAAGAGGTGTAAATCATAATAGAATAGTCAAGGCTTATACTTCATGATGTATAGCATTTTTATATTTCTACAACTTTTATAGAATTACATCACTTGTTATAATGAAAATTTCCAGACAATTTTTGTTTTATATACATTTTGCTTTCTATGTATATTTTATGATTGTTTTTCTGTTTATAGATTTATTGTTGGAAATTATTTTTCAAATTAATTTCAATCACACAAAATAATAAGCATGTAACTCTGTTACTTTCTCCTGGTAGTCAATAAATCTATTAGGACGTTGTGTTATGATATCTATTTTATGTTATAATATTGTAGATGAAACCACCTATGGAGTCAGTGTAACTAAAAGCTCAAACTAAGGTTAAATCTTTCTCTTGTGATAGAAACAATCTATTATTCAAATATTGCATATCATTTTGTAGGTATTTTTGGTGATAATTTGGGGTTTTAAAGAAAGCTAGACAAACGGTTAATGACTTATAATGTAAAAACGTCAGCCTTGACATTATGTCAAGCATTTTGTTAAATTATTCATTTGACTTCACAAATTTGGAAATATTTACCATCCTAGAATTAACCAGAACAGTTATGACTGAATGAACATTTATTTATTGTATGAAATACTGAAAGTGTTCCACATTACTGGAGTAATTCGTTTTTCAACAAAAGTGATCAGACAGTATATAGTAACTATTGTAGAATCAGTTTGATTAATATCACTACTTCATACTATTCAACAGATTTCTCTACACTGGACATGCTTATTCTCCTTCAAACCAGGATGGTATCCACTCTGGCTGTGGATGCAGTGATGTCACCTGAATAGCACTTGAACCAGAGGTGGTCTTTCCAGTAACACATGTTCACTGTACATGTGAACTCATATGATGAACTGAAAATCGGAGTATAATATTACACACACTCCCATATTTAGAAGTGTATAGGGGTGGGGTGTAGATAACTAAGTATGTATACATGCACGCATGTATGTATACAAACCTTCACATCACATAATTATATATATGTGTGTGTGTGTGTCTGAATGTATGAATAATTAATTACAAAGTATGTTAATATTTAGAGGTCTTCTAAAAGAAAAGCAAAGAGGTTTTTAGAAGTGCCTAGGTCAAATTTGAGAATAATTCACTACACAGAAGTCATGGCTCATCTTCATGTAAAATTGCTGCATTGAAAAAAATAGAGATAACAGAGGAATTTGAATGTTTCCATTCTCTCCTGTCATATGGTGTGCTGCCATTGAAAGTGATAAGCTAAAAATACATTGGCACTTGCTATAGCTACCACTGTTGCTGGATTCCAAAGGATCTATTTTTCCATAGGCAGAATTTGAACTCAGAATTTACAGTACCAGAATAGATGATGTAAGGCATACTGTTCAACATTTTAACACTTCAACCAGCTCACTCCCCAGCACTGGTACTTTATTTATCAACCCTGAAAGGGGGAAGGGCAAAATTGATGCTGACTGGAGTTGAACTCAGAAAGAAAGACAGAACAAATGGTAGCGATGGTGGTGGTAGCAGCTGCTGCTTTCATTGAAATGCATTTATTTTGACATTTTAAAACTTGACATAAATTCAGTTGTTATAGATCCAAGATTTATAAGCTGTTTGTCTATAGCTGACACCAAATATCTCAGAAATAACGGAAGATTATCTGTCATACTTTATTTTCAATTTAATATTCTTCAAAATATCGTCTGCCTCTACAATATAGTTCACTAATATGCAGTTATTTTAAAGTAGGTTATATTCAGGTTAAAGTGTGAATAAATATAAAGAATAATCAAAAGCAGAAGGATTTGAATGTATTAATGTTCTTCATATTTGTATTGTCGGATATAATTCCTTTACTCGTAAATTTTTTCTGTTCATTCTTTACCTTCAAATAACTCATCAGCTAAAAGGATTTTTTTAAATATTATACTTTGATATTTCAAATCCATTTGCTAAATCATTTTTAGAAATTAAAATCTAAAAAGGGTTTAAACTGTTTGAAGCAATATGCAATTTTTGGAAGCTCAAGTTTTATACACTTCAATGAAATGTGACTAAGAAATAGTTTTTGGATTTGTTTGCTTTTTTGTTTTCTTGTTTTTTCATGTAGAATTATTGGACAAATTTGCATGTAGAAATATTCCAAATGTAAAGTAGTTTTTAGATTTGTTTAAAACTTAAAACAATTTTTAAAAATCCTATATATATATATGTCATTGCTTTTTTTTGACAAGCATCTGTTCTAGATTTATAATGAAAATGCAACATGTCCCTTAAAGATTTGATTATATCTTTCCTTGCTATGAGAATTTATATATGATATAGTCAGTTAGTGATAATACACTGTAATTTAGTTTCATGCTCGGCTTATGCCAAACAGTCATTAGAAGATAAGCTCAGCCAGTTTGCCTGTGACATATATTCATATATGGGTTTAAAAGTTGTAAGGAATGCAGCTCATTACATATATTAAGAGTAAGTTATTTCTTTTGAGTAAAGAACTTTAAAAACATATGAATAGAGAAGGTAGGGAATTGGTAAATTGAAATGAGCGTAGAAAGTTAAGGAGTCTAAGATATCGATGAATGTATTATAAAGTGTTGTGAGATCAGGAGTATCTATTCGCAGTTTAAAACTGAAGAGGTAAATAGAGAGAATGTGATTGCTGCTGGTAAATAATCGAGTATTGAACCATTTTACAATATGGAAATGAATATATAAAAAAGGTTAAAAATATCAAATAGTTTGTTATAATGTGCAGTGAGATTAGGAGCATCTTTTAATGAGTTAAGAAAGAGAAAGAAGATAGTTGGATTGTGATTGTTTTTTTATAGTAGTTAAATTTGATCTGTTCATTTTGTTGGTGTAATTTTCCAGTATTTCAGGAGGTACTTATCAAAGTGGTAACAATTAGTGAAGATTTCTGATTTGTCATTTAGCTAAGTTTGCATATTTATTAAGGTATTTGAGTATGTTTCTTTCTCAATTATACATACCCTGAAGCATTTTCCATTTCTTTAAGAGCTGTATCTCACAAGGATCTTCCACATGATATTGAAACCTGTTGCATATTTTTTAAGCTCCAAGTAACCCATAACCAAATTTGTGTAGGTTGGGATGCTTTGGCTCCCATCACTGTTCGAGATTTATGTTGATGAAAACTTACATCAAACAGGAAATAGTTATTTTAGATAATAAATTCTAAACTTTCATTTATTTATACTTTTTTTTATGTTCTTGTATTCTGGTAATTTGTCTTCAAAATTCTACAGCTACTGTTTTATTGCTTCTATTCAATAATCATGGGAGCTATTTGTATATAAATTCACTACATCAAAAAATACAATGTGTTCTTTTCATTGACCATATTTGGAGGGTGATTCAACATATTAGGTCATTGCTTATAAACCTTTTGATGTGTTTGAAAAATGTTTTCAGTAAAATGTCTAAAAAAATTACTCAGATACAAGTTTCATATATGGACCTGCTACTATTGGTTGTAATTTTAAATCACCTGGTAATAAAACATTAATTCATATACACGTGGATTTTTTGCATGCTTCAGTTATCTTATTTTTGTGACTTTTTTGGTAAGCCATAGAAAAGATGTGATTTACATTTAAAATTACTTATATAATTACATTCTTAATGAATGCTTTTCAGTACAAGTGTAAGAAAACTAAGATTTTTCATTAGTTTTTTGCTGGTTGTAGTTTTTTATCTTTTCATAGTATGTATATATTGTCTGCTTGCTTAGATAAAAAAAATTTCTTTTATAATTTTCAGTATCCATCAATATATTTGCACTCCTTTTATCAGCTTCTTTATATGTCAGTTCATTATCATTTCTCAATTCAATTATGTTTTCCTATTCAGTAGTGCTGAATTTCGACTTAATTTTTTGTTTATTTATACTGTATGGAAAAATTCAAAATGAGGTCACAAAAATCATCAAGAATTTTATTCCTACCTTTTTGTGATAGTTGTTACTAATAATTAATTCATCATTGTTTATTCTCATCAAATAATTCTCTGTGAGTTGCAATTTTCTACAAAATTCTGAAGTGTCATTTTTAATTTCATTATAATTAGATCTCTGAGGGGTTGGGGTAAATTTTACTCCTTTTGCTAGTACTAGTATGTTGATTTATTGTATACTGTCTCCTTTGATAAATTTATAACATTTATTAGGATTGGTTGTTCATATTTGTTAACAAATAATCTACTGGGTTTGCACTTTCAAATATGCAGTAAGATATCTCTTACTTGAAAAACAGTTAAGAGCAAGTGATAGGAAAGGCATCTTGCTGTAAAATAATACCTCACTGCCTCTGTAATTTTATGTCCATTGAAAATATGGAAATAGAAGAAAGGAACAAATTAACATGTGTGTGTGTGTGTGTAAAGAAGTCTCTGTAAAAGTTAAATATAAGTGTAGAGTGTAGAGCAAATAATTTTATTTTACAGATTTAGTGACTTAGCAAAGAAACTCCAATTTTGCTAATTCAGAAGAGCTGACTTAACGAAAATGGATTTCCTTCGCTAAAACTATTAACTTGTAAAAAAGCACACACACATACATGTTTATCCTCATCATTACTTTTACATTCATTTATGCATACTAGGCAGATTTTCTAAGGCCAAATAAACTTCATGCTACTAATCCCAACTTTTTGTTCATGTCAAGCAGTTTTAAATCCAGTTGTCCTCACAAAACCACTGATCTACAACACTCTTGTTTTTTTACTGTAAAACTCTTGCTATTTTAGCTCAAATGGCATTAATAACAACATATAGAATCAACATTCATATAAACTATATATATATATATATATATATATATATATATATATAAGATAAAAACATATTTTTATAATTCTCATTATCCACCAATAAACATCAGTTTGGATGACACTTAACAGAGTAAAGTATGTAAAATATGGCCCAAACCGTGATTACCAGAATGAATGTCAAATTTCAAAAAGAAGTTAACCATTTAATGGTTTTAGTAAATTTATACAGAAAATGCAAGCATTATACTGTCCAGTATAAATAAGTCAACTTCATTATATTTAAGCCCATTAAATGAGTCAACTTCCGGTATGAATGTTTACATTTTGTACATCTTTTTTCAACAAAAAAAAATTCCTAAAAAATTTCAGGAAACAATCTACTCATGTAATTTACGCACCCCCTAGTTTATTTTTATTTTTGTGAAAAAATGTGCGTGTTACATGGGTTTTTACGGTATATTTGGCTTCTTTCACTTCACATCTATCAAATCCACTTACAAAGTTGTGGTTGGCCTGGGGCATTGCTGAAAGTGCCATGTAGTGGGACGGAACCTGAAACTATGTAGTTGGGATACAAACTTGTTAACCACACAGCCATACTTGCATCTTCTATACACTCAGAAATCTACCTTACTGTTACTATAGTTATAGAATATCTTTTAAAAGAACAGGTTTCAAATTAATTATTTACAATAAACTTAATGATGTAAAGGGTTGATTGTAGCAAATCAACCCTTTCAGTTACAAGATACCACTAAATGTGCAAGTTAAGTTTGAATTGATTAATTTTTCAGTTATAATGAAACTTTTGTTTTTTGTATGAAGAGCAAATTATAAAAATCCTTTATTTTGCATTAACAGGCTGACCTACAGACCAGCTCACAAAGATTGATGCTCTCTGGTGTAACCCCACATCCTACTGCTGAACTCACTCCAAATGATAGTATTGATGGAGTGATTCATCATGAAGTCAAAGAACTTGGGACACACATGTAAGTTTATCAACTGTTATTTTATATGTATTGGCTTAAGTCCAAACTTTGATTCTGAATTTTAAAATATTCAGATATTTTGAAGGAATTTGAATTTATAAATAATCTAGAAGACTTTATCTTTTTATCTTTTACTTGTTACAGTCATTGGACTGCTGCCATGCTGGGGCACTGCCATGAAGGGTTTAGTCAAATAAATCAACTCCAGTTCTTATTTTTTTAAAGTCTGGTACTTACTCTATCAGTCTCTTTTGCCAAACTACTAAGTTACCAGAATGTAAACAAACCAACACAAATTGTCAAGCAGTGGAGAAGGGGCCACATCAAACACCAGTCTCAGCTTTGACTTAGTTTCTATAGATGGATACCCTTCCTAGTGCCAACTACTTTACAGTATGTACTGGGTGCTCTTTTCTGCCACCAATGAGGTTACCAAGTAACTTGTGAGATAAGAAAGAACTGGAAAAAGGAAAAGGAAAACTGGAAAAAGCTCAATTGTGGTGGGAGGACCCTCTATAGTCTCCTTCATTATTCCAAAAACAGATTAAATAATCAGAGTAACATCGTATTGTAGTATTTGATCTCTGATGTTATTGTTCTTGTAAGATAAATAAAGCTTAACCGACTGAAAAACTGCATTTTAATTTCATCATTGTAGATTATTTTAAGCAGAACAAGCTGTCAAGTGTTTATTTCAGTAATTTTATTATGACCACTCTTGGTAACTAATGTAGTTCACGCCTGGCTGAACTAGAGCTAGAAATCTATTGGACACTATCATCTTTGGTATGTTTAGCTTCACCACCCTCCCTACAGTTTTAGACACGTAAAAGTCAATCACTAAATTGTTTTCTAAGAAACATTACATCACTGTACAAGGAAAATTAGACTTTAAAGGCCTGGAACATATTACCCATAGATCTACTGTAACAATGTGACATTTCAGTTATTATGTCAAGCAATCCCTTCAAGCTTTTCAACCTTTCTCTTTATACGAGCATCTCCCAGGACTCATAAAATTCATATAACTGTTATTGAGATTGCTGATTCTCATTTTAGATACTACTGTCACATCTGAGACAGATGACAGAAAGCTTTTGATCATTCACATTTTAGACTTCATTCAAAAGAAATCCCATCTCCTTAATTAATAAATCCTTAGTAGCTATAACCCACCCTTCCGTTCTTTGTTAATAATAGGACTGTGCTAGTACTACGGCATGTTCATAAATCATTGAATGCAGCCTATCTCTACTTACTTTTCACTAGCTGTGTTGTGTTTTCCTTCCTAAAGCCAGCATCAAGCAACATATAAAGTGTAGAGATAAAATGGCTTAGTGGAACTGCTATATAGCTATCAGTTTATAGATCTTCAGTTCAGTCCCATTTCAGACACTTCATTAAGTGTTTAATCAGTGTATTTAATTTTACACATCTTGGTGCAACTACCTGTCATAAATAGGTACCTGATTATGTAAAAATGTTACTTATAGACTGACAACTAATCCAAGTTTCCATTCACCTAACACCATGTGACCATAGCTGTAGGCATGGCTCTATGGTTCAGAAGTTCATTTAACAACCATGTAGTTCTGGGTTTGATTCCACTGTGTAGCACCTTGAGCAAGAGTCTGCTGCAGTAGTGTTGGGTTTTCCAAAACCTTGAGTGGGTTCTTTGCGATATAGAAGTTGTGTCAAAGTTCATCAAATATACATGTTCGTGTGCATATGTATCTATATTTTTCATTGCTGTATATTAACAAGGAATATAGATATCAGTGCAGGACATAGACATTGATAAGATGATTGAAGAAGTGGTACTCTGCAAATGAAGTCCTTTGAGAAATGTGTTCATCATCAAATTCCTTCATTACTCTCAACTACACAGGCATAGCTGTGTGGTAAGAAGTTTCTTTCCCAACCACATGGTTTCAGGTTCAGTCCCACTACATGATACCTAGAGCAAGTGTCTTCCCTCGGCTGACTATGGCCCTCGGCTGACTATGGCCCTAGGCTGACTATGGCCCTCGGCTGACTATGGCCCTAGGCTGGCTATGGTCCTAAGCTGACTGTGGTCCTAAGCTGACTATAGCCCTAGGCTAATCAAAGCCTTGTAAGTGGATTTGACAAACAGAAACTGAAAGAAGCTCACTATATATATATGTGTGTGTGTGTATTACTGTCCCTTTACCTTGATATCATGTGATAGTTGTAAGCATGTGTCTCCATCAGGCAAGCAGTTTCCTTCACTTCCAATCTTCTGTAGAAATATACCTGATCATAGGGAAATATTACCTTACTTGGAGATAGGGGAGGTTTAGCAACAACTGTAGAAGGGCATCTGAATGTAGAAAAATTGCTTCAATAAATTCCGTCTGACCCATGGGAGCATGGAAAAGTGATCATTAAAATGATGATGATCTGAAATACCTTAAACCTGTGATTGGCCTATTGGAAACATATAGTCAATGATGATATTTTTCAACAGATGTGATGATAAATAACCAGAGCTAAAAAATGACTTTAAATGCCTCTTGGGCTTTAGGAATTACATTCTCATTACAATATGTGAAATCCTTCTGTGAAATGACTGCTGCTTTGTGGAACTGTCTTCCTTCAATATTTTCTTACAATACACCTTCCAATTCTGTATGTTTTTGCTAATCCCAGCACTTGACTAATATTTTATTTTATTAACCATGAAATAATGAAAGACGAAGTTAACCGCAACAAGATTTGAACTCAGAAAGTAAAGGCCAGATGAAATACCACTAGGTATTTTGTCTGACACTCTGACAATTCTGCCAATCCAATAGCCATCTTTCCAATAATATAATGGAAAATTTACTGTTTTGGATCTTCTTGATGAAAGTGCCTTTTAGAGTACTTTGGAAAGATTTCATTTGTCTCTACCTCTTATGAATATAATTCACTAATAATATCTGGCATTTTGTCAATTTTAGATCAACTGACAGTCAGTTCTTAATATATGGGATTACTGAAGTAAGTTACAGTATTCAATTCCCAAATCTAACTTCTATCCATGTAGTACATGATGAAAAAAAACCAATCTACTGTTCATTTCCTCTTGTCAGCTTCTATAAGTAAAATCCCTTGGATATATGCCAAACAGGGCACTGAAAAGTTCTTAATTTGTTATGCTATATAGTCCAGTAAGTTGGCAAATTTGATATTGATAGTCAGGCCATTTTTATGCATCAAATTTGACCTATAGTGAATCACTACAATAGCAGAACACATTCAATTCAGCATCTCTTCCTAATTCCAGTTTATTATTCTGTAGTTAATAACTTTGATACCATTTCATCAGTTACTATTTTCATCTATTTAAGGTGATTTTAAAAGCAGATTCATAGGGGTTTGGAAGCAAAACATATTACTATTGAGTTACCACTATCAATCTCGCATCATCTTTTTTTTTTTTTTTTTTCATGTATTACACTGAATTTCATTTTTACATCACTTTCATTGTTGCTATATATATATATGATGATTATCACTAAAAATGTCTAGTAAAATTATTTCAAAATATATAAACACTTTTGTTAACCTTTCTCACTATTCAATACAATTTCATTTCTCTCTTGAAGATATTCTGTAATTCTGAAATCAATTACTTAATGGTGTTATATTAAAATATATTAAAAGTTATAAGTTTGATAAAGAAACGATTCAGTATTCAAAGCAATATCTATGAAGACCATACTCAAAAGCAGAATGGTTTAACATATAATTTTACACCTTCTGACCCATATCTACACCTAGAGTTCTCATAGAAAAAAAAATGTCTTATTCTACTACTCTCTCTCTCTCCCTCTCTCTCTCTCTCTCTCTCTCTATTGCATTACTTGACTTTCTGATAATAAAATTGTTCCCTAATTTTTTTCCCTTCAAGTTAACACTCAGCACTTTTGGGTGGGGGTGGGGGGGAATTAAATTACAAACTTAATAACAAGAGACTTCCAGTGACAATTTTAGAAACTACAATTGTCTTTTCTCTTCTTGGAATTTTTTATTTCCATGTCTTTTTTTTTTTCATTTTTATTTTTATATTATCAGTATCCCTGTAAAATTAACTCTTACTGGGCTGAGTAGTTCTCTGCATGTTAACATGCAGACACTGAATTGTTAAAATTAGCTAACATTAACATCCCCAACTTATGTACACAACCAAAACTATGCCATATGTTTTAATAGATTATAACTGATGTGGTTTGAATCCTGCTGAAGCTAACAATTTTGTTACATTTTATCAGATACCATTTTTAGTCCACTTACATGTAAATGGGTACAATGGGGAGATACGACTCATAGAGTAATTAACAAGTTTTTCATTATCCTGCTATAAATGAATCCAAATCCTTCATGGAGAATGCAATGAAAGAATATTCATAGTTTATCTCCCATATGAGTCACTACATGATGACCGAATCTTGAGTGATACTTTGGAGATTAAATAGGTTCCAATACACAGGTGTGACAAGTATAACTAATAGAACCTATGCCAGCATAGAACATAGACATTAAATGATGATGATGATGATGATAATGATGATAATGACTTCTACTCAGATAATATATTGTTAACAGTTCTCTTGTGAAGAATGTTGTGGCCAATTCCTATGTATTGATCTTCTTACATCAAAAATCCTCATGCGGGTATCCATTTAAATGGACCAGTATTCTAACCTCATTGTGGTAGCTTAAATTGTATACAGAAGGATGAAGGTCAACATTTTATTTTATTTTATCTTTTTTTTTTTTTATAAATTGGTTATTATTGTTGTTTAATCCCAGCTCAGCTCTTATTCAGCAGACTATATATGATCAGATGTATTCAGATTATATATGAGAAAATGTATCCAGTGAGTCCTACTTCTTTTTTAAAGATGGTGTAGTGATAGTTAATGGAGACTTAACTGCTATTTCTACCAGGTTAAGCAATCATATATAGGTTCCCACAGTATGAATTAAATATCGTAGAGGTGCTATGCTCACAACCTTTTACTTATTTGCAACAAAATAAGGACAATTATTTTTGAGCTTTATAGAATGTTTTCCTTCTTTTTTTGCTATATTTTTTAATAATCATATTTACAAAATATAAATACATTAAAAGAACTGTTATTTTCAAAAAGTATTAAGAATTAGGGGTGAAAATTATTTAAATTTAAAGTACCTTTCTTTAACAAGTTTCAGAATCCATTCAGAAAATAGAATAGCATTTTCCACTCTTATGAACTTTCCAAGAAATCAAGAGATAACTATAATGGCAACTGATAAAAAAGAAAAAAATAATAATCTCTTCATTACTTTATATGAGAGTAGCACTTATGGCTACTGCTGCTGCTAGAGTTTGGCAAAATCTTAGCACTGTATGCTGACTAGCAGAACAGCACCAAATGCTTTCTTATAGAATTCTAAGATTTTCCATTTAATTTCAATACTGAAAACTAAATGAATCTTAATCCCATGGTTTAAGATGGAGATTTTGTTTCCATCTGTTTTTTCCATATTAGGATATCATCATTATAATCAATTAATGTCTGTTTTCCAACTTGGCCCCTCCTAATGCCAACCACTTTACAGTGTGTACTGGATGCTTTTTTTTTTTTTTTTCATGCCACTAGCACCAGTGAAGTCGCTAAGTGGAAGGAGCTTTCAAGACGAAAGAATATACAGAATGGATTTTGTATACCTGAATATATGCTTGCTATTGGTGCAGTTATTGTGTTTGTTGTTTATCTTCTGGTTAGATCTGATTAATTACATTCCAATCATGGCCATCCCATATTAGTAAGAGTATCCAGGGTTACATGATCAAGTGCATCCTATTTTTTAAAGATGTAATTTAGGTGAGATATATATATATATATATATATATA
>NC_068988.1:13447220-13456364 GCF_001194135.2 Octopus bimaculoides | reverse complement strand
ATGTATGTGTGTGTGTTTGTGTGTCTGTGTTTGTCCTCCCAACATCGCTTGACAACCGATGCTGGTGTGTTTACGTCCCCGTAACTTAGCGGTTCAGCAAAAGAGACTGGTAGAATAAGTACTAGGCTTACAAAGAATAAGTCCTGGGGTCGATTTGCGCTCAACTAAAGGTGGTGCTCCAGCATGGCCGCAGTCAAATGACTGAAACAAGTAAAAGAGTAAAGAGTATATACATACCACCCAGCCTCAGCTAACATCCTACAAAGTTACATACCTCAACCACAACACCCTTAAACACTCCCAAACATCATGGGGCACAGCATCAATGCAGATAACACGAGTTATTGCACAAGAGCATTACATATCCTAAACAATCCACACTGACACACTCCACTAATTAATCCAACTACAATAACACCTCACCATGGATCCCTTTCTGCTTCACATGCCTAACCATCAAAAATAGACTGCTAAATATCCCATCGAATCTCCTCTTGCTACACATCTATCATTAAAACATGCTCATCAGTGAACAAAACTAATACTTTTATTAACAAAAAGGACAGTAGAATCACTTTTCATTGAAAAACCGGATTAAGACTTGCATAACTCAACACTAAATTCTCCGACATAATAGACACTGCACTACATGTATTCAACAGAGTAATTGTAGGCGTTTTCAAAAGCATGTCATTTGAGGCAGCATTAAAAAAATACAACCTGAAAAGTTAACCTGAAAAAACTTGGGACAACCTCAAACATAATACACCAACAATGATGCATTACAGAAATAAAATTGAGCATCAAGCAACTAGACAAAGAAAAGCAAACTGGCAAACATTTGCATCCAATGTAAACCACAAAACAAGCATTAAAAATTGCACACAAAGTAATTAGTGGCATCGACATCCACAAAGGCCTCATCGCATCACATGTCACAATAACAACTTCAAGTAACATACTCATGCTCCAACAACAAGCACTTTTCCAAAATCAGCTACCAGAAGAATGCATATAGAAAATAGAAACTTAAGATATATGTCTTCTACCTACGTCATAGTTTTGGCCTCTTCCTTCTATCAGATACCAGAAAAGTGAAAGGGAAATCCAAAATCTTAAAAACATCACTGACAAAATCACTAGCATACAACCAAAGGAAATATTGCACTTAGAAACACTTTCAACTATTCATATCAATACAGCCAAATACCCAAAATCTGGAAATGGGCAACTCAAAACAATTTTAAAGTTCAATAAAAAAAGATCAATCAAAATATTGTCACACAGATCTATCACCCACATATGCATGTCCTAAAAAATTCTGGACATCACCAGCCCACATATTTCTGCCTCTAACACACAATATGGATTCAGACACTCCAACTACCTCACCATTCCTAAACCTTACACAAAAATACTAATGGTTTGAACAACCACAAAAAGAAAAAAAAACCACCCAGCTAGACTATCCTAATTACTGTTAACATCAGCAAAGCTTTTGGCTCCATTCCCCGTTAACTACTTATAAACAAAATACTTAACACCTCCTTAAGAAACAAAAGAAAGTGCTGACTAGCAAACTGTCTCTCAGCTTGCCAAGACTATGTAGTATACAAGATCTGTCCAAAACAAAACCAGACTTTTAAAAAAATAACATTATTGCTTTAATTGCAATTTAATCAGATTTGTCTTGTCCAAAATAGGTCATTGCCCGTTGGTACAGCTCTCCCACTATTTTTCCAGTTTTGGAATACCTCCCAAATTGTTTTTCCATCGGTAGTGCACAGTTCTAATAGTAAATTTTCTTTGATCTCTTCTATTGTTTGAAATTAGTAACCATTTGGGGAAAAAATTCAAACTCATGAAACAAAAAGGTTCACAGAGACCAAATCCAGAGTGTAGGGCAACTGGGAGTGAACTGAGAGTTGTCTTGTACTTTACCAAAATGTCACAAACAAGGAGTGGTGCATGAGTTGTATTGTAGTGCTGCAGCATTCAAGGTTTGTCTGCCCATGCTTTAGGCCTCTCTTTTACACTGCTTCTTTCAAATGTCTCAGGACAGCCTAATAAAACTCATTACTGTTCATTTGACCTTATGGAACAAACTCATGTGAATTACACCCCTCTGATCAAAAATGATGATCAACATCACTTTCTCATTTGAGCAACTCAGTGCCCTCTTTTTTATATTTTATTTGTCTTATTATCCAACTCCTCACTTCATCAACCAACTTTCTGTTCAACACTGTAGTCATCACCCCTTGATTCATCACCAGTTATATCACATTCAGAATGTTTTCATCAGCATTCTAATGATCAATCAACTTCTGACTGGCTGAATTCTCTTTTTGTTCACCTCTCAGCAGACTTTTATAGTTATATGATGCATCTCTAAATTTTCTTCTAAAATCTTGTAGCATAAAATTATACAAACATGTACTTTTTTCAGAAATATCATGGATAGTCAGATGATAATTTTTACAGATCATAGTAAACACCTTCACAATTTGATCACCACCTGTTTTCTTCACAAGTTGTCCGAATTTGGGATTGTTTTCAGTAGATGTTCTTCCCAATTAGAAATTCTGTTATCACTTGTGACATTGTACACAGTTCAATTGTCCCCTTCATATGCTAACTGCAACATTAGAAAAGTCCTTCATAAATTTTTTTTCCCTATTTGAAACAAATTTCACACAGACTTACAGCTCTTCCAAATTCCTCATTGTCCATTTTGTAACAAATCACCAAACCTACTAGATACAGATTGGTGTTTCTCGACCATTTTTTTACCTATGGACCCATTTGATTCCTATTTTACTCTACTGGACCTTCATACCCATTCAATGTTTTAAAAAATCCTATTATATTTTTATAATTAAATATTATTAGGAATTATATTTTTTTAAATTGTTAAAATATTTTGTACATTGTAGAAATGTAACCAATTTATTGCACATAAACTTTAATAACAAAACCTTATACGGACCCCCAAGGGTCATGTGAACTCTGGATTGAGAACCACTGATCTAAATCATCACACCTCATCAGTCATTGGTCCACCTGTTAATTTATGTAGATAAAATACTGACATGGTGTGAGGTGATTTATTAGAATGGAAGTCAAAGTTTACCAAAATACAGTACTGTAGTCATGAGCAAACTGCACCAGATGGTGATTGATACATTGTTTTGAAAGTACAACAAAACAACTAGAATTTTTTATTCTTTGAGTGGAGTACCACAATGATTTGTTCTTTCACTCATTTTCTTTTTAACCTTTGACCCACATGACCTGCTCAAAACATCCACACATCCTCAAAAGCAGATAAAATTACAGTATCATCCTTAGACCATTGTTCAGACAAACGCAAAACTACTCCAAACTACTCTAATTCTATGTCAATCACCTAGAAACTGAACTTCAAAACAACAGACTTGCCAAACCTATCATTTCCTTTCTTGCTTGCAACACTAGAGAACATTATATACAACCAACCATCACACTCAACACCCACAAGACAAAAATACAAAAATACTAGGAATTACATACAAATACTTGTACAACATGTAAGAGCACATGTTCAGGATATACTAAAGAAAGTAAATGGATACACATATGCATAGGCACCATATTTGGCCAACAGAAATAATTTTACATGGTTACTCAACCTGTTAGAAATAGCAGCCAAAACTCTGTTAATGTGCAATCTGCTGTCTTAAAAAAAAGACTAACCATCCACATTGGGCAGTGTGGATGGACAGTCTCAGCCAGAACATTTTTGATCTTAAGCCTGCTTAATTAGAGATGACCTAATATGGTTAAACAACAGCAGGAGATATAGAGCAGGCAGTGGAGAGAGTGCAACATATCTAGACTGTAATGCTATACCCTATACTATTAACTGTTGTTATGTTAATATACAGTATGGGCCTTAATTAAACCCATACTATTCACGGCTTATCTGGAACATTGAGTTTCTGGATCACATTTTGTTGCTTGACCAACTACCTACATGACACAAGTCTGCTTCATCAGGGCTGACATACAACTAAACAACAACACAATATTTTCTTAATTTACTATAATAATAATGGTGATGACAATGACGATGATTAACATTAATAATAATAAACATTAATATATTTTTTCCATGTATTATTAATAACTCATTCTCAGATTCTTCTGAGACAGTAGTTGCCAGACACAAAAAAATACTTGCTCTTTTATATTTTCTCCTTTTATTATATTACTTTTTTCTTTTCATTTTTTCTTGTCTTGTGTTGTTGGGTTATTGTTTTTTTTTACTTTTTTTAATTTTAGCTTTTTCTTTTTTTATTATTACTAGCTTATTGGGTCGTTGGATTATTTATGCTATATTCCTAAAATAATTATTTCTTGGGGATTTTTCTTTAACTGTAGTTAGATCTCATAAAGTCAAAACATAGGTGCTCTTTTTTATTCTTTTTTTTTCTTTCTGCCTTTCCTGGGATGCATAATGCCTGCACTTTATGGCTGTTAAGTCCTTATTGAAAAATACATATGAGGGCTATAAAATATAGTCTCTTTTACACCTGCTTCTTTTTACTACAAAATTCCTAATTAACAAAGTACTTTATAAACTCATTTTTAAATATTATTGTTATACCTGATTTACTAAATTTCTGAACTATTTATATTCAAATACTTGTATGACTTACTGAGGCTGGTATTAACATGTGGATGCTTTCCTAATATTAGTCACCCTGCCATGGAATGGAGTGTATTAGCAGGTATATAGATTGAAATAAACTGAGTAATCAAGCAGAATGTGAGCCCATGACTTAGGATCAGCAATCTACCCATCATATTCCATAGAGATAGCATGCTTCTAATGTAGAGAAAAAATGTTCAACAAGAAATAAAGCCAAACACATTAGCAAAATACAAATGTATTTAAAATTAACATAGTCCTTCTTATAAAGTGTACCAACTGTGAAATGATGTCTCATGAAATGAATGGGAAATTTGGTCTTCATTTTATCTTGGAGTTTTAGTTTCTTCATATTTGTATCTTATAAATGTTTTGTTAATAAATAATATTCATTTCACACTCAAAACAACATTATCTATTTTTGGTTACAGTCTGGTGTGTGCAGTTAGTTATGTCACGGAATCTGGTGATAAAATGGCTTTCCGCAAGTTCTTCAAATTTCAGGTGAGTTTTTATAAGTAAAGCTAATCTTTTCTGATTAGCTAGGTCATAAAAATATCACATGTTTTTCATATTCTTGTAAGCACTCATTGTTTTTAAGACATCTCGTGTAATAAATAGGGCAATCGTATAAATATAGATCTCCAGTTTATGATGAAAATGTAGGTAAAACCATTTGATATTGTCAAACATTGTTATTATGAAGACATTTCATACAAACAACACAGTGGAATTTGATATAGTTTATTAACTCTTTATGAAAAACACTGGCAAACAATTGCCAATATTGTCAAGTAAAAGAAAGCACATTTTTTTGTATGTTAGATACAGTCTATTAAATGAAATTGAAATCTGAGATGTCAAGTGATAAGCAAAAGTACTCAGATATGTGTTATGATTATGGAAAGTCTATTCCCTTTCATGTGACAATATCAAATTGTTTACATACTTTTTGCAGTCTTAAATGTTAAAGTATATTAGCACAATGGCTTGTATGCAACCATCTGATATAATATTACCTGTGTTTATTAAATGAGTTGCTAGGCAGTTACCTTCAATGTAATGCTATGTCAGTAAGTGAAAATGGTGAACAATACAAATCAGTTTTGTGCAGTGGGGCCTTATGTGAAGAACATCATTTATTATTTTGGAAAAATCAGATTCTTTTTTATAGACTTTTACCACTGATATAGAGAAAACAAAATGAAAAATAGGCAGTTTAAGAATTTGGTAAAATCTTCTGATAAAATCTTTTATAAATTTTAAGGTGCTAACATAACTTTGAACACATCCCATATAAAAACAATAAAATACTTAGTTTCAAAACTAAGGTTCCAATTCATTCAGAAAATATCTTAATAATAGAGTACTTTTTCCACTATCTTATCAGTTTTTTTCATTAAACAGTGCATTGTTTTTGTTATTGTTTTATTATTATTAATTTATTATTGTGTTAGTAGATATCTTAGTCACTCAGGCAGAATTCATGCTAGGCTGCTTCAATGAGTGGAGTTTCTGTGTTGTTTGTGTGACAAGGTAGATTTGAAGAAATACGAATCAAAGACATTTAAATGTCAAAAAAGAAATAAGATTCATCAGAATTTTAGGAAGAAAAATAAGTCATGAGATTTCTACCTTTTCTTAAGACATTACCAACTATAGTGAAAGTAGAAAGCTCCTCCAGGATGATATTATTTTTTCAATAGAATTAAAAATAAATATGAAAATATTTTAACCTCTACTTCTCTTCAATTTTTATTTACTTTTTTTTAATATCATCCATGTGATTGAGGTATTGATTTTAGCTTTGACTCTCTAAATGTTTTTTTTTTACAGGTCTTGAAACCCCTTGATGTTAAGACAAAATTTTATAATGCTGAAGTAAGTGTTTTCTTCTGTATCATCTGTTTCCTTTTATGGCATCTCTCATGTGAAATAAATTCAGGGAATGTTTTCTAATCTCTCCTTTGGAATCTTAAAAGATTTGTAATGTTTTATTTTCCCATTCAGTTCTGTCACTTACTAAATGCATCCAAATAACTTTGGCGAATCTTCTTATCTGCTTCTTCACATCAATGTGAATTAAGTGAGAGAGCCACTAATGAACACTGAAGTCACTGGCTTTGGTGAGGGATTGAGATATATGACCTCAACTGAGGAGACATAGTTGAAGAGAAGCTGGTAGTTTAAGGAGTTAGGAGAGCAATAGAAAGAACAGATGTATTTTGGGGATTGTGGGAGGGAGGCTTTGGGTCAGAGTGGCTAGAAGCTATTATTGTTGATAACCAGTTGAATGGCGGGGAGAATGGAATCTAATAGAAATTCTTGTCAGGACAGCAGTGATGGAGTTGAAAGATCTGTGCCTTGGAGAGTAATAGGATGTGAGTTTGCATGTAACAAAGAAATAAGTGAGATTTGAGTTGAAACAAAATCCATGGAATAACTAGAGGAGGAAAAATTGTCCAGAGGGTTTCCCTTTTTTTTCTAGAATTAGGCTGGATCTCCAGTAAAGGCAACCATGGGTTAGATGGTGATATTAAACCAGGTGGAATGATGTGCCTCCAACTGTGAAAGAACTTTTTATGCCATGCATGATAGAACTACATTATATTAGAAGAGCAACAGTGGAGTTCAAAGGATTGATATGTTTTTGTTATAGTAGTAGTAGATGTGAATATTAGATATGTCGTCCCTAATGATGAACTTAATAGTCTGAAAACTTATAATTGTATAAACATAGGAAATATGTTGACATTTATTCACTACTCAGTACAGAAAATAGTACAACGAAAATAACATCATTTCATATAGAGAACAATTCTTCACTCTTTAGAGATAAAGAACTTCATCACTGAACATACTTTCTTTACAAAATATAGATACACCTAACTATAGACTACTGTTATGACACTGTTCAAACTCCTTGATAACTAGACAGTATCTAAAGAAATGCAAACTCTAACCAACAATTTTTACATATTATCTCTTCTGTTACTACAATAGCTTTTGCTTTCCACACTTCACTAATTTCATTCTTCCCTACCAAAACAAAAAATATTTTCACTATCATTTTTGAAATCTCTGCCTCTAATTTTATTTATCTTTCTCTCTTATATCTCACATTTATGCATGATATCTACATGGGTTTTTTTTTTTAATCTATCTTGTTTTAATATTCAGTAAAGAGTGCTCTGCTAACCTATTGAAATATTATGCTGGAATATCTACAGATATTGCAAGGATAAGTGTCTGTAGTCTTTAATTAGTATTTGTGGCTGCATTCAATTACACATTTATTAACAGCTATGAACGCTATTTCCATTCAATAATTTGCAGTAAGGTTATCACCATACAGAACATCAAATGCTTTGAGGCAGCCATATGTGTTTCGGGATTTAATCAAATTTGTTGCATCTTATTTGCTGTATATATTTTTCATAAATTCCCTGAAAGAGATAAAATAAAGTTAGAATCATTCATACAAGAAAATGATATGATTGAGATAAATGAATCCCTGGGCTCTTAAATACAGTGAAATTATATTTATAATTTATTCTATTTCATTGTAATTTAGTATTAAAAATACAATTTCTTCATCATCACCAACACCACCACTTTCCACTATTACCTTCCGCATCCAAAATAAAGACCCATTGACAGATAAGCAACCTTCACTTACCAATCTACCCTAACCACTACTCCACTGACATCTAGGACTTTTCCTATGTCTCTTCTACAATTACTACTCCTACAATCTCATCTGCTTCTTGAAACATCCCATGTTTCTTTTGACACTTTGATATACCTATCTTTTTCTTTTAATTATCCCCTTCTTATTCTGTTGTGGGGTTTTTTTGTTGTTTTTTTTTGTTCTGAGTCATGGTATGGAATACAGAGCCCTTCACCATTTCTTTTTGAATAACCTCTGAGACTTGTAGCAGGGAAACAGAGGAAGAAATTAATACACTTTCACCGTCTACTTGTCCCCAAAATGAAAATAAATAAATAAATAAACCCTTTGGACAATCTCCCTCCTCTTCGCCAATTATCCATGGATTTTGTTCCAACTTAGATCGCACTCAACATCTCTTACTCAAATGCAGATCATATATCCTATTCCTCTCCATGATACAAATTTCTTAATCCCTGTCTTCAATCAATCTCTGCTGTCCAGAGAGTTCTAACTTCATTCCAAAAGCTAATTTCTGTGCTTGCATAGATTCTGTCTTCCTTGTCACTCACCTCTTACCTGGATATGTATAAGTTATTCTCAGACCAGAGACCTTCTCTAAATGCTTTTTCTAATCCTTCTTCACCAAAACCACAACCATATGGAATACACTCCCTGTTCATGTTTTGCAGAGCATACGTATTCTATTTGTTGCTGCCCTTCTTCCTCAGGGCAGAAAAAAAACAATTTCTTCAAATGTTTTTTTTTGCCCCCCCCCCCC
>NC_068988.1:13442949-13447210 GCF_001194135.2 Octopus bimaculoides | reverse complement strand
TTTTTTGTTATCCCTTGCTCCCAGTCTTTTTTTTATCAAATGTACATCTTTAGCCATTTATATTATTTCCTTTCCTACAAGAGGAAATTCATGTTGATACATAGGTTGTTGTTTTAGAAAATCTTGTTGCCCATAATCACTATGTGGATAAATTTAATGAAACTGTATCTTCTGAGCATAATTGTAATTTACTATTTCTGTTCAATTGTCTGAAAAATCAATACACCAATATCTTATTTGATTTGCCTCTTTATATATTCTAATTACTTACTTCAAACTATTAAAATGATTAACTGCATTAATTCCCCACCTCTCTCTCTTTCTCTCTCTCTCAAGCATACTGTGAATTTATCTTGTTTCTTTGATTTTACATCTTTCTTCCTGTTGAAAAAGAGTTCATAACTCCAACTAAAAACATTTGTCTCCTCTTACACACACTTCCTGTTTTGACACCATACTTCCTGCTTAACACAAACTTTTAACCCTTTTTCTAAACCTAACACAACTCTCAATTCTCATGCATCCTTATTTTTCCAACCATTATATACATGAATTACCATTGAACTTCAAAAGCTCAAAGACAATATAATGTATTGGTATATTTATTTTTTTATATATTATTTTATTCATTTTGTACTTCTTTGTAAAAAACATTTTCATTTTCCCTCTTCTTGAAAATTTGCTCTGCAATGAAAGCCGGTTAGAAATCTTTATTAAAATACGCGTCCAGTTTAGCATTCTGTCTTATTATTATTTTTCATTTTCCTATATATATATATATATATATATATATATATATATGATGGGCATCTTTCAGTTTTCATCTACTGAATCCACTCACAAAGCTTTGATTGTCCTGGGGCCGTAGTAGAAGACACCTACCCAAGGTGTCATACAGTGTGACTGAACTTGAAACCATGTGGTTTGGGAGCAAACTTTTAACCTCACAGCCATGCCTATAGCCCAGTACTTATTTTATCAATCCACTAGTTTATAAGATGTAAAGGGACACAGCATAAATAACATCAGCATTTCCTTTTTTTGACCAGTGTTAAACATAAAAACAGGCATGGATGGACACATACATAACTTCAGGCAGATTTTATCTACCAAATTCACTTTATTGTTGTTCCATATTCAATCTCACTGTATTACACTATGGGCATGTGTCTTCTACAATAGCCTCTTACTGTCCAACTAATATGAGAGTGGAATGTTATATATGTAAACTATATAGAATTGATTCATCATTGTTTGTTTTATACTAACGGTGCTTTAATATTTATGTATTTTATATTGCATTTTTTGTGAGCAATAGTATCGTTGGTTAAGTTTATGAGAGGCCAATCACTGATTCATGACATTTTCAATAGCAAGAGTGACAAGGAAGTTATCTGAGCAACTTGTAAACTGTATGGAATCCTACTGTATATGTGAATGTGCTGTGTGTGTGTGCATGAATATGTATATATTTAAACAATATACAGCAGCAAAGGGTGTGGACATTGGTGAGAAATCTGATAAACTGCTGCTTTCAAACAAAAAATAATATTGTGGTATTTATTCTGCACAAGTTGCTCAGATAACTTCCTTGTCACTCTTGCTATTGAAAATGTCATGAACCAATGATTGGCCCCTCATAAACTTGACCAATGATACTATTGTTCACAAAATGCAATATAAAATACATAAATATTAAAGCTCCATTAGTATAAAACAAACATTGATGAATCAATTAATGTTAACAGCCTCTCTCTCTCTCTGTGCTAATTGATAGTATTTATTTTCAAAAAGATAATCAACAACAGATTGCCACCACACTGAAGCATAATCTCAGAAGTAATGTTATGTCCAGGGGGAAGCAGCAATAAATACTTAATGACAACCAGATGCAGTGGTGGTGGTGGTGGTGGTGGTGGTTGTTATGTGTTGGATTCCTTTCCATTGGCCAACAGCCAAACCTGGTCACTAATTGACACTTTTTACATGTTTTTTTAATGCTTGGCTTTAGATGCACATTATTAATCTTGGTTTAAATGGAATTTTCTTTTTTCCCTTCTGTACTTACACAGAAAGAACAGTTTAATCTGATGTCCATGTGCTGAAGGTGGGGAAATAGTGTGCAATGAAGCATATAGTTTTAAGTGGTGAAAGAGAGAGCAAATTATAAAGATAAAAGTTATTAGTTTCTAAAAATAGATTTATGCTAAATGAGGATCAGAGAAAATTAAACTTAACTGAATTTGTTTTATTATGCATAACTGTCATGAGACAATAAACACATTAGAAAGAGTAGAGGGGAATGATTTCAAATGGGGTAAAACGGCCAGTAAAACATTGATCTTTTAATTCTTGTCATGGTCTCATACTTTGGTCTAAAAATAACTTTTCATATTTAAACTACTGCTATTAAATAATGGAGTTGAATGTCTAAATATATTTTTTAATTGGAAAAAAAAATGAGAGAAAGAAAGAAAATGGAAGGAAAAATATGGACTTTTTTTCATTTCCATTTTGAATTTTGCAATATTTTTAATTATTTCAATGTTCATTATTATTAGTATTAACTTAATTACAGTAAAGTTGTAGATGTAAATGGTGGGGAACTGGCCTATATTTCTTATTCGATTTTTCATTGATACTGAAATCTAAAATTAAAATATTTGACATGTTATAATTATAAAACCTTGAAAAGACTTTTATTTCTTTTGGTTAGCAGTGCCCCTATCCAATTTGTTCAAAGTAATCAATTATATTACAGTCAATCTTTCATTTCATTCTGTAGAAATCTTTCTTTTGTCTCATCATCATCAATTTATGTCCATTTCCCATGCTAGCATAGGTTAGATGGGCCATCACAGTTCAAGTCATTTCTGATTGGGAGTCATTGCTCTCATAGATTAGTGGTCAAATGTACCATTTGGTTTAGTTTCTATGGATGAATACCTTTCCTATTGCCAACAGCTTTACAGATTGCACTAGGTGTGTTTTCTTGTGGCAACAATCCTAGAGAGTTAAGTCCTTAAAAGGACTATTCTAAAGGGGCTCACAAACCAATGCCATCTCTGCTAAAGCGAGAGTACTATGATGGCAGAAAGGCCACAATTGGTATGTAAAAGGAACAAGTGTGTAAGTGTATAGAGAGTACTTAGTGACCTAAGTCATGTACTTTTATATTGGTGGCTATAGGAGATAGGAGAGGGTGCAATGGCAGCAGAAACGTTAAAATGCAAAGCAAACTAAAACAAGACCTGATGTAGAAAATAGAAATAGAAATCTGTCTTGCTATTTGCATTTACTCTATATCTTGAAACAAAGAGAATACGAGTAGGTAAAAATAATTAACAGTGTCAAGAGCATTAGCAGTGACCAAAGCACATCACAGATAACAGTGACATCAAACACTAACTCACACATCAACAACAAGGACTCTTGTCTAACATTTTTGCTTTAAACATCAATCTTAAAATATTGTGTAAAAGCAAAAAAAAATCACATTCTATCCAAAATGAACCTAGCTATAGCTTGAAGTAATTTTAAATTAAATAATAAACTTACAAATTACTGAGTCTGATAATACATCATTTACTTAGAATATAATTCTAGAAAACCTATTAACACTACAATTATCGCTTTTCTCCCCGCAAAACCAGGGTTGTCTAAATTTCAAAGAATTTCATCCGTCTCATACTTAAATGTTCAGTTTGTCATCTTTTGTTTAATAATCACCAAAATCAAGTCAGATGGCCAACTGGCTATAAATAGATCACATATAATAAATGCTGTGTTAATTTTAAAATAATTTTAGGAACTTTTCTCATTATGTAGTGATATTGGTTTAATATGAGGTTAAAAAAAGACCATCATTTATTGAATGGATTACACAGAGAAAAGGAAATGCTATCAGTGCCATTCATTTGTTATGAATTAGAAAAGAATTTCAAAGGAAGCAAATTTTTCATAAGAGACTGAATTTAATTAACATGGATTAATGTATTTAACATGAAAATAATACTTAAAAACCATAACACTTAAAATTTTTTGTAAAAACTAGTTATCACAATTTATAGTAATTATAATTTGCTTTATGAAAAGAACAGACAGGATGTTAATGTTTATGTTATAAAGCTTTATCTTTGAATTTACATTTCATTGCTCAGTTGTTGCACATGACTTTTGCAATATGTGTTTGTAAACTAAAATCATCATGAACTAAAGAGTCTGATACATGTGTGTGTTGGGGAAGGGAGGGGGGGGGGGG
>NC_068988.1:13441923-13442939 GCF_001194135.2 Octopus bimaculoides | reverse complement strand
GCCCCTTGGCAGGGAAATATGTCATCAGAGGAGAGAGAATCTCTTTTCAGACAATTTTGGAGATCTTGTTTATTTAATTCTTAACTTAGACATCTCTCTCTCTCTCTCTCTCTCTCAAAATAAAATTTATATATTTAATCCCTAACTGTGAGTCCCAGTACATAGATTAGCTACTCATAGGCTTGTTTGGAACTACTTGTGCTGTTCCTAACAAACCTAAAACTGTGATGTTTACTACCAAGGATTCTTCAGGCAAAATGCAAAGATCTTGTTGGATTCAGTTATAAATTAAATGCGCTAACATTCAGATTTATGACTTTGAGTGGCTTGACCACATAGGTATGTGTGCCTGTGTCTATGTTTGTATGTGTTTATTGCTGTCTGCTTATGTCCTGTAATTTAGCAGTGTGATAAATATATATTGCTAAATTAAGTACCAGACTTTTTAAAAAGTAGGTACTGGATTTATTATGAATAAGAAAAGAAGTAAAGATGTTCAAGGCAGTATTCCGGCACTCTCTTGAATGGTTACTATTACTTGTTCCAACTTAATGACTGAAACAAGTGAAAGATATATATGTATATGTGTTGGTGTGTATGCACATGTATCATCATCATTGTCATCATCATTTCAACACCCACTTTCCCATGCTTGCATGGGTCAGACAGAATTTGCTGATGCAGTCTTTCTATGGCTGGATGCCCTTCCTGTCACCAACATTCACTTGCTTCCAAGTAAGGTAACATTTCTTCATGGCCAGACACATTTTCATGGAAGATTGGAAGCAAAAGTCACTGCTTGCATGACAACTATCACATGATGTCAATTCAAGGAGAGAGTATTACACATGCCCATGCACACATACATTCATATATAGATAGATAGATATCACATGACCAACCAGGCTGCCAGATGTTGTTACACATCGTTGGTCACAATGCGTTTTTGCATTGTTTTAACCTTCAAATGACACCACCCTGCTGGCTAGGTTAGCAGGCTAATATATATATATATA
>NC_068988.1:13431235-13441774 GCF_001194135.2 Octopus bimaculoides | reverse complement strand
ATATATATATATATATACCTGATGGGCTTCTTTCAGTTTCCATATACCATATCCACTCACAAACCTTTGGTCAGCTCAAGGCTATAGTAGAAAACACTTGCCCAAGGTGCCATGCAGTGGGACTGAACCCAAAACCATGTAGCTGAGAAGCAAACTTCTTACCACACAGCCATGCCTGCTCCTATTATATATGTACACACACACACACACACACACACACAACTGTGAGAGTAAAAATAATGAACAGATTTTCTTTTAAACCTGTTATATTAGAGCCACAACTCTATTCAATTTTAATCTTTTTTTATTATTAAGAGTTTTCATATTTCCTTATTAGTCCTTAATGTTTAGTTTAGAACAATAGCATTTCTAAATCTATTAACCCATAAAAATTTCAAGACTTTGATCAGTCTCATCAGCAGAATGTTTGTGCTCTTTGTAGCAGGCTACAGAGGATCATGGGAACACTTATAGCTAATAAAAATCATCATTATCAGATTTAAAATCAGTAAACACACTTTTACTTAATATCTTCTCAATCATCAGTAATGGACTTCTTTCCCTCTCATGTCAAATAAGTCATCCAACCATACAAAATTTTCTCTTGAGAAATTTTGTCTGACCCATGAAAGCATGGAAAAGTGGATGCTAAAATGATGATGATATATTTATATGGTGGTTGCTCCACCTTCACTGATGATTGTTATCTCTTTATGCTTTCTCATTGCCAATGGCATTTCTGGCTTCCCATCCATGACCTCTCAGATGACTATTCAGTCCTGCTGTAGATATGTATTGTTTAAAGCATAAGTGACAGATGAAAGCTGTAACTTATATGTATGCTTCCAACTGATTAGGCCTGCACACATCACTACCTTTCTATTGACATTGGACTTTCAGTGGATGAAATGACAAATGAGGTCACCATAAAGAACCATCTGTACATCACTGGATTATAGTGACAAACACTTGCACAACACGCATACCACTCTCTGAGCCTCTGTGGTTAGTATCTAGTGACAGGCTGAATCAAGATGACCAGTAGTCATGCGATTTTACATCAGAGTGTCCCTCTCTTATCTGTTGTCATAGCTGGGGTTCCCTCACTCCCATCGGTTTTACTGTGCTTTCTGTCACTAACCAAAGGTATATCTGCATCCCTGCACTCAGATGGATTATTATCATATATGCTAGTTAACCTGTAGTGGGAGCCCTGACAGGTGCTACTACTTCCAGTCAGCATAGACCTGGGAACAATAGCGGCTAAAAGGTAGTTCTACACACACACACACACACACACACACACACACACACACAACATAATTATTAGGTGTAAAAAGCATGACATAAAATCTGACATGGCTATACCTTTTAAATTAGAGTTGCACTCTACACAATGGTCTTCTATCCAGTTTCTGTCACTCCAATTTTATTTACAAGGTATGGGTCTACCCAACACTAGAAAAAGTGGCATCTACTCAAAATGCCATGCAAATGGATTGGACCCAGGACCATATGACTGCAAAGTGAACTTCTTAACCATTTGATTACACACACACACACACACACACACACACAAGTTAGATGAATTATACATTTTCCATAATTCAACTCTGAGATGTATTACTTTGAAACTATTATTTAACAAATTTTACTTTACATACACACACACACACACACATATACCATCCTGATTATTAAGTAGTATTTTGTTAAAAAAAAAAAGATTATCAAAGGATACTTAAAACACACATGATCAAACTCTAAGCAACATTTTTAGGTTTTTATTCTTTTTAAGATATCCATCCAATTTGGTTATATTTGAAAATTTTTCAGTGAAGACATTAAGATGCTTCGAAGAGAATTGTGTGTTTCAGAGTCTGTTTTAGAACCCACACAGTTTTATAATTAGGACAGGAAGAGATCGATAACTTTCAGCAGCTGTTCTTATGTTTGACTGGTGATTAACTCATATTTTGTCTTGCCAATTCAGATTGCTTCTTTCTTCTAGAGAAACCCCCATGTATTTTATTTATCTTCCAGAGTTACTATAGAAGAAATTTTTGAATGGTTGGTTCTTAATTTCATTGTTTTTGAATTACAGGTGAAATAACTAAGTTGTTAAAGGAATGGACTGCCAGCTCATTTGTGATTTCGTGTCAGGCATTAAATTGCCTCTAGTTTGTAGCAATCTTTATTCTGGCAATGTTACCTATAATGGATCAAGTGTTAAATTGCTTCTAGGCTGTAATACACTTTATTGTAGAGAAATTCTTACCTACAATAGATCACTTCTCTCTAGGTTGCAGTATATTTTATTCTAGCGAGGTTACCTACAATACATCAAGCATTAGATTTCTTTTAGGTTGTTATACTCTTTCTTCTAGAATATAACCAATCAAGCATTAAATTGCCTCTAGTTGTAACACACTCACTTTATTCTGATGAGATTATGTACAATGGGCTAATGTTTTATACAGAGGAAGATTCATCTTTTGTCCACTAAATAATACAGAAACTGCAATGAAATGCCAGCCACGTGGAAGGATTGACTTTTTTGGCTTGTTTGTTATTGTATTTTTAATGTTATTATAGGTAATCAATTTGTTTCTTTACAACTTAGACTTAAGAGTTGAGAATTTAGAAAGCATTTAAGTAAGGCTATTGGAAATAACTCTATCGAAGTACATAAATCAATGATGGCCTTAATGTTGTTCAATAAGTAATCAATTTGAAGTAAGCTAATTAACTATTTATTAGTAATTGCTATGGTCAATTCACATTATACGTTTAATCTGTAGTCAGTTGTCCAGGCTGACCAGTTCTGTGAACTATGCCACAACTACTTGATTTACATAACATTGGGTCAATAACCATTAGACTTGTGTGGTTAACAAATAAAGTTGAGGATCTAGTTTTTTATTGATATCATTTGGGATTATTGTTTGTTAGGTTTTTTTGTTTGTTTTGTTTCTTGGAGATTTTTTTTTTTTCTTATCCATCTAGTAATTTAATCCTACAACCATTAACTAGATCCTATACCTATATTTTCTCAGCAATTATTATCATTAATTGAAATTATACGGTCAACAGGGCCTGCTGTGTAGTCTACATTAGAATAATATTTTCTTAATTGTAACCAAAACATATCACTGAAATCAATATTGGCATGTCTATAATTATACTTGGAGGCTGTATATAAAAATGTCAGACTTTTACATATTATAGCCTGGTTTCCATTGAGGAAATGGCTGCAAACCTAATCTTGCCATGGCAAATTAAAGTATAGCATCTGCTCTTTTACACTGGTATTATGAATGCTTCCTGTGTGATCTGGGATAATTAGCAACATTCCATTAATATTACAGGATCGGGGATAAAGATAAAAGGAGTATAATTTTTCACTTGTGTATTCAAATCTGCTTGTTATCATGCATTGGTAAAGTTCTCCATATCAGGAATCTTAACATAGCTTAATTGATTAAATATCGGATTTCTGAACAGTATATTCCAATTCAATCTTATTCAGTTTTCTTATTATGTTGCTTCACATGTGGAAACATGCATGTGAATGCACAAGTAAATGGCCCTCTCAGTAATCTCAACAATAAGTATTGCAGTTGTTTGAACAATAAAACTCCTCATCAGTTGTATTACAATATTAGTGGCTGGCTATTCCATAAACACTTAGACTATTTAACGTAACCTGTAGGTAGAATCAGTCTATGACAAAGCCAAACCTTTGAATTATAAATAGTCATCTTGTAGATTTCCATATGGTTTCCACCAACCCAATTTTACTCCCAAAACCTCTAGTAGAAGGTGTGTACCCAAAGTGCACATAGTGGAATAACTTGAATTCAGAACATATACATGTGTTGTATGTATATATGTACGTGTATACACGCACACACACACACACACACACACGCTCACCTTTCTCTCTCCATACATGCATAGTCTAAAATAAATGTTTTCTTGTTGGATCCTTCCTTTTTTTACTTACAAAAACTTCTAACTTGAAATAATAATAATAATAATAATAATAATGATGAAATTATTGTGTATAGTGTTCAGATGCACTACAACTCATCAAAGGTGTATGTACAGTACATAGAATTATGTTCAAAAGTCAGGAAAGCGAACAGTGTAAGAGCCATGATATACATGTGTGCATGCATATGGAGGTGAGGATTTCAGATGTAGTGTTGGCGAATTTCAGGAAGCATGGAGGTTTTAAAGGATGCAATGGCCCGGCAGCTAACAACTGATGCAGGTAGTTTAGTGTGAATAGTTCCGATTTCCATATGGTAGACCGCATAACTTATTTAATGTGCCTTAACCTTTTAGCACTTAAACTGACCATATCTGACCCAAATTTACTACTTGTTTCATGTTCAAATCAGAAAGATCTGGCCTCTCACACCTTCCCTACAATGTCATTCTAAAAATAAACAATCACATCATCAAAATCTGGAAGCTATGAGATGGTATATGATTAATTCAAAACAATGTGAAAAAAATAAACATTACATTTGGCAGAGTAATTTGAATGTCAAACAGTTAAATAAAAGGTAGACCAAAATGTTTTGGATCAATTTAACCCTTTAGCATTCAGATTTCTGTGTCAAATCTTCTGCTTATTTATTCACATTGTTTTGAATTATTTATGTTATCTCATAGCTTTGAGATTTCGATGATGAAATTGTTTTATTCTTAGAATGACATTGTAAGGTAAGTGTGAGAGGCAAAATCTGGATGGTTTGAACATAAAAACAGGTGGAGTATTTGGGCAGGATATGGCCAGTTTAAATGCTAAAGGGTTAAACATTGTAATCTTAGGGACTAGTAACCCAACAAATTAGTCAACAGCCAAGCAATGTTTCTTTTTTTGCTGAGACACAGATTTTCTTTGTTACTCTCGTTGTTAAGAATGCCATACACCAGTTATTGACTCATTGGAAACCAGTAACCTGTGATGCTGCAGCTCACAGATTGCTATATCAAATAGATAAAACTGTGCAAACTAACATAGAATTATTTGAAAATTCCTTGGAATATTAGAATGTTTTAATTACTAATTTACAAATAATAAAACATAATTATTATTACTTTTGAGGACATAAAAACAATAATGCTAATGATAATAGCGGTGGTGTGGTGTTGGCAGTGGTTGTGGCAGCTGTAGCGTTACCACCACCACCACCACCACCACCATCATCATCCTCGTTGTTGTCATCATCATCAGTGTTGTCGTCATCATCGTCATCATCATCATCATCTTTGCCACCACCTTTACTTTGAGTTTCATTTGATTGATTAAATGGCTTCAATACAATGTAGAATTGATAATAATGTAATATCTAACTCAATAAAGATTAAAGTCATTCGAAAGAATCTTTTATTTATTTATTTTTTTTACTCGTTTGTTTTTGTTTTTCAATTTATTCTTAAATGTGTTGTAAAGAAAACAAAAACAGAATCTCCATTATCTAGAGTTTTCTGAACACAATGTTCAATTAGACCTTTGTTCTTTGTTCATTTTTCCATCTTAATATCGTTGATGGATTGTTTCTCAAATGATGTTCCTACTTCAACCGTGGCAGTTCTAACATTGCACATCATTCGTTTTTGCCTCACTCAACATCAACATTGCCTTTCACCAAGATCAATAGCAAATATACTAACAATCCATGCTATCCCACAAACCTCGTTTCTCAAATAATAGTTACATGCATCAAGGAGAAAAGTATATTTCCAGAACTGCTTCATAGTTATTTAATTTGAAAGTCTTTTGCTTAATTCAATGTTTCACAAGATGCATTTTCTCGAGAAGACATTGTTTCATTAAACAAAAAATAATCAAGACTCAGTTAAAACTAGATTATTTGTATTCTAGTTCTCTTGAAAATACTGTAAATTTTTGTTTGTTTATTTATCTGCTTACATAGCTTTACTTAGAATAATTTTTAGAATACCTTTATTCACTTTGTTGTTAATAAGCTTGGATCTATTCATTTTTATCAAATGGAATGGAATATCTGATATCTGATATTGAAAAGGTTTTGATATTTTTATTTGTGACTTTGAACTATAATTTTTTTTTTTTTTTTCTGTTTACGATAATATCTTAATATCAATTTTTGTAAATTTGAAACCTGGATAAATTACCACAAACACAACAGGTCTGTCTTCAATAATGATTACATATATTAACCTTTTTGTTATCATATTTCTATTGAAATACAATAGATTTGTTTCAACTAATTCTGAAAATAATGAAGAAGTCAGTAAAATAGCTTTGTTCTTATTAAGCTGATGTTTGCAACATAAATTAACTGGAAATTTTGATGGAAGATTTTAATTTAGAACAGGAAAAGTGTTATAGAACCAGGAGTGATCTCAGGCATTTGATATCAAGAGGGTTAATGGTGTTTCAACTCTATATCTTTTAAATAAATTCAAAATATCTACATGACACCAGAATCAGAAAAGGAAGCCTTGATTAACATATCTTGTGATAAGTTGTGTTCTTGTTTTCAAACAAATTGTTCTGATTCAAGTATAAAATTTCAAGAAAATAAAACACATTCATTGGAACGATTACTTCTTGTTGGCTCTTTCTAACTATTATTTGGTTCTGGCATGGTTATATGGTTACGGAGTGATGTGGTTTGGAGCTCTGTCATACTGCATGGCACCTTGGGCAAGTGTCTTCTACTATAACTTCAGGTTAACTGATAACTTGTGAATAAAATTGGTTGATAGAAACCCTGAAGATGCCTGTGGTGTATGTGTGTGTGTGGAATTACCATTTAAAGCCATTACCAAGTTTTGATTAAATGTTCTTCTATTCCTTTGTGTTATTCTGAGAGTACATATAATGTCAAGACAAAAGGGACACAAGTTTCTTTCATTTTCCATCTACCAAATCCACTCACAAGGTTTTTGTTGACCCAGAACTATAGTAAAAGACACTTGCCAAAGGCACCACATGCAATGAGACTGAATTTGAAACTATATGGTTGGGAAGGAACGTTTTTAAACCAGATTTGACTAATAAAATATCGAACTAAATCTAGGGCTTGTTCAGACATCTGCAGAATTGAATTCTGCTAAATGAATAAAGGTAGAATTAGTGTGCACTTTTAAAGTTGCAGTCTTGCGATAAAAGTTTCATATAGTTTTAATAATGATACATAGTATTACTAGGGCCTTGAAAGAGTAAATATTTGATGGCATAGGAAACAGTTAACTACAAAGGTGTTAAAGGACTTTTATGTGCAGTTTTTCCTAATGTAAAAATAGTGAGTGTATGGTTGGCGGCAACATCAGTTTTGGATTGTAATCAAAAGTGTGATTGTCTCTCATTTGCTTGAAACTCATCCCCACCTCTACCCTGCTCCTCTTCTGCTCCATCAACTATTATTTTTATTGAAATCAACACCTCTTTCCATACTTCTTTTGTATACACTAATGTTGATCTCTTGGAACATATGCCTTCACTAATTTAGATTTCTTGTATCTCTCAAAGAATATGTGTCTGCCTGTCATGTCTCTGTAGGAGATAACATACACACGCACACACAAACACACACATATAAGTTCCCCTTTTTCGCACTTTCCAGTAAACAATGTTAGGTCCCATTCTAGTTATTTATACATAATTACATCTTGTACGTGCTCCAGGTGTTAAAGTCATTTTTTTTTACTGCATTTTCTCTCTGCTTTAAACATAACTATCATAGATTCTGAAGAAAAGAAAAAGTAATAGCAAGTTATAATAACTCCTATAATCTATACAGGCTATAAAATCTTAACACTTTTATGACATTTACCAAGAGCAATGACTTCATAAGGGATGGTTATTCAATCTAAGAGGGAAAACAGATTCCATTTACTTGAAAATATATATATATATATAATCAGAAAATATATCACACATGCCTGTCATCATCAACTTCATTCTCATTACAACAACAACAACAATAATAATAATAATAGTTTCAGTTCTTCCTTCTATATTTTTGTAATTTTTTGTTTCTGTCAGTGCCAACATTCACACACTAAGGAGTGTTGCACAGCTGGAGTGAGCAGAAGGTAAAATAATTAATGAATTTAACTATCCAACATTTTTTCTCTCCAGACTCCACAGCTAACTCTAAAGAACTGCCAGTAGCCAATGGCTTTGTGTTGTAAGATAATCCAGTTACTAACATATAGAAATATATAGTAAACAATTGTAAACATTATCCTTAATATTCTTTCCTTATCTAGCAGCAAAATGGGAGAGTTACAGATTTATTATATCTTGTTTCACTTTCATATAAACAATGGTGCTTTTTTTCTTTGTTTTTTTGTTGCTGTTGCTTTAATTTGTTTTGATGGGTTTTTTACATTTTCGTCTTTTCCTTCCTATTTTTTAATGCCTCCACTCTGAAAGAAGCCCAACCTAGTGCATAGCCATAAAATATGAGTGTTAGCATATCAGAAATGGTTATATCGGATCAATACAGTTTCTATCAGGAAGTGGAGCAAACCTTAGCTGAGTGTTTATATTGAAGTTCCCCCTGCCCTATATCTTCATCCAATCACTGTGAACCATCTAACCATTTGCTGAAATCCATCAACAAAATCTCTCTCCTCTCTCTCATTTATTTTCTTTTTTTTTGTGATATTGTCAGATATTAGAGGCAGGTGAATTATCAGGGCCTTATTCGGAACACAGTGCTGCAGTTTGGCTGGAGTGTTATTCAGACTGAACAATAATACACAACTGGTTTTTACCCATGTTATTTCACTCTATGAATAAAGAAAAATTATCTTTAATGAAGCTTTCCATTCTCAAACAACAAATAAAAAAACAATCAAGCAAATGAACCATGACTTTTCACAAAAATAACCAGAACATTGGCCATTGTAACTCTTCATTATATCACCTGTTGTTTAATTGAAAGTGAAACAAGATATAATAAATCTGTAACTCTCCCATTTTGCTGCTAGATAAGGAAAGAATATTAAGGATAATGTTTACAATTGTTTACTATATATTTCTATATGTTAGTAACTGGATTATCTTACAACACAAAGCCATTGGCTACTGGCAGTTCTTTAGAGTTAGCTGTGGAGTCTGGAGAGAAAAAATGTTGGATAGTTAAGTTCATTAATTATTTTACCTTCTGCTCACTCCAGCTGTGCAACACTCCCTAGTGTGTGAATGTTGGCACTGACCAATAAAAAATGTGCTATAAAGTAATAATTTTACTATTGCTAATTACACAGAAGCACATGGACAGTGATTATAATATTAAATGAAAATCAAACCTTACTATTGTGAAGGTAGCATTGATCTGTTTGAACATTTGATCTGGTTGATAGGAGGAACACACATAAATCAAATCAATCTATATTCACACTGTATGTCTGTTGAAATTATTTTTGTAAAAATTTATACTTTGCTAAATTAGAATGGCAAACAATAATATTGTTTCTATTATTTTACATGCACACACCACAAGTGATCTGTTGAAAATCCTTTAAATTTTAAGAAGACAGTTTTCTGCAGAAATTCTCTCTTAGTTCTTTATTGCCTACAGGGGACTAAACATAGAGGGGACAAACAAGGACAGAAAACGGGATTAAGTCAATTACATCGACCCTGGTGCATAACTGGTACTTATTTAATAGACCCCAAAAGGATGAAAGGCATAGCCAACCTCGGCAGAATTTGAACTCAGAACATAACAGCAGTGAAATACCACTAAGCATTTCAGCCGGTGTGCTAACGATTCTGCCAGCTCTCTAAACAGATAATTAAACAGATAATTAAAATGAAATTCTCATTTTACATTCTTTATCTTTACTGTCAATATTGTCTTTTCCTTTATGTTTTTATTTGTTATCTAATCAAAATCTTATTCAAATAATTTTTTTTTGTATTTGTCTTTTTTTTTTTTTTTTTTACAGTCAGATGAAGTTTACTTAGAAGCACAGATCCAGAATATTACCCCAGGTCCAATATTCATGGACCATGTCAGTTTAGAGCCATCAGTTTCTTATTCAGTCACCAAAATGAATGACATAGATGAGGATGATAAGTAAGTAGACCACAAATAATGCCTCTTGTAGCTTCTTTTTTTGTTTCAGATATGTAAGTTATGCGCTTCGACTGGCTTCAAGTTTCCTGGTTAATGCAGTAAGGCACAGAGAGTCTTGGGAGTAATTTTAAAACTGATAAAACCCTCAACTCTGGATTTCAAAGTATATAATGATAAATCCTTGTAGATTTCATGAAATTATATATTTTTTACATTTAATGTATCTGTGTGTTTGATTTAGGCTTGTATTCTGCTATTAGTAATGCTTCCATAGTCATATGTATATATATATATATATATATATATATATATATATCATCATCATCATCATCATCGTTTAACGTCCGCTTTCCATGCTAGCATGGGTTGGACGATTTGACTGAGGACTGGTGAAACCGGATGGCAACACCAGGCTCCAGTCTAATTTGGCAGAGTTTCTACA
>NC_068988.1:13414159-13430584 GCF_001194135.2 Octopus bimaculoides | reverse complement strand
TGTAGCATGGCTGTTCGTACGCATGCGTCATACAGTCTGCCTTTTACTCTGAGTGAGAGTCCCTTTGTCGCCAGCAGGGGTAAGAGCTCTCTAAACTTTGCCCAGGCTATTCTTATTCTAGCAGCTACACTTTCAGCGCACCCACCCCCACTACTATTTGTCTATCTGTCTGTCTATCTATGGCTGTGTTAAGACGTTTGCTTCCCAACCACATAGTTATGGCTTTAGACCCAATGTGTGGCATCTTGGGCAAATGTCTTCTACTATAACCTCAAGTCAATCAAAGCCTTGTGAGTAGATTTAGTGGATGGAAACTGAAAGAAGCCTGTAGTATATATATATATGTATATATGTATGTGAATATATATGTGTGTGTGTGTGCTCACGCACACTACTGTCTCCTTGCCTTGACATTATGCGATGTTGTAAATAGGTGTCACTCTCATGCAATTGGGGGAATATTCATTTTCAATCTTCCATCAAATCATGTCTGGTCATGGGAAATATAACCTTACTTGGAAACAGGTGAGAGTTGGTCACAGGAAGAGCATCCAACCAAAGAAAATCCATTTCAGAAACTACTATCCAACTCATGCAAGCATAGAAAAGAGGACATTAAAACACTGCTGCTGCTGTGAGATATATATATACGAGGAGGTACTGAAAAGTTCTTGGCTTTAAAGGTATCACAAAAAAACCTTGTTGGAGGCCCAACCATCCTAGTTTTTTTTACAGGGCTTAGAAAACTGAAGGATTGCTGCAATATGTGTGTGAATCTGAAAGAGGAATATGTTGAATAAAATCATAATTAACTGATCCTCTTGTATTTTCTTTTACTCAAAGCCAGGAAATTTTAGACACCCCATCATGTGTATATATATATAGTATATGTGAATGTGGGTTTTGGTATATTGCATTTTTGTTCATAGAAGTAAAGAGAGTAGTCATAACTTTTCTATGCCATGTCACACTGGTATGGTTGAAGTTAGACTGATGCCCATTAGAAAATGTGTGCAAGGTTTTGTGGAGAGACACAGTTACAAATGACAAAAAGAAGAAATGGTTGAAAAACAGAGTGAGCTTCAGTGGTGCTGATGCACACAGCCAGCTAGTTCAGAAAATTGGAGAAACCATTGTAGTAATGATAGATGAAGAAGAGACAGTGGGGGGTGTTTTGAGTGCTTTGGTGTGCAAGTGGTTGTAATATGCGAATGAATGCCTGTCATTCAGTTGGGTGGCATTTTTTTCCTTTTTGTGTTATCTACAATGTTTATGCATGTAGCAGCTGTTCCTTCCCAGGCATGAGACAGCACTCTAGCGTTGGCTGCACTTGTGCATTCTATAGAGTCAGCAGCTGCTCAGATATGAAGTAATTTCTGGCATTGAAGATGCAGGTTTTGGCTTTGTTATATAGATAGATAATGGAAGCAGGTGTGGCTATGTGGTTTACAAAGTTTACTTCACTATCAAAAGGTTCTGGGTTCGATCTCACTATATTGAACTTCGGACAAATGTCTTCTGTCAAAACTTCAGTTTGAGCAATATCTTGTGATTAGAATTTAGTGGATGGCTGCTTCTTGGTGCTGTTGATGAAGACCTGGTAGTTGTGTCCCCTTTAAACTCATTTAATACCAACATACCTGAGGCTGCCTTACTATTTTAAGATCTAAATTAAAACCTTACATTAAAAATTCATGCTAATTTATATTCCAAAAACAGCTTCGTAATGATGAACACTCTCCTAAATTCATTTTTTTCCCCACTTTGGTTTTGTACCATAACAAAATGGCTGTTGAGATTCTCTAAATACCATTTGATAGTCAAGATCTTTATTATTAGGTTAAGTTAGTATTAACATGTTTAATGCTGGGAGCATTTTTAAATAACTAATTTGAAATAATTGTGTACTGACACCAAAAGTAATAATGCTTTAAATAACAAATGAGGGACAACTCTGGACATATTTTGGAATTATTGTGACCTGATTATTAAAGCATGAACTTTACCATTCTTACTGAAGTAGTAAAGCAATAATATTTAAGTAAATAATGTACAAAATATGGAATATGGAAGCTTATTCTTTGCTGATGAGGCCAGGATAATACTGAAATATGCATTCTCCCATACTTGCCAAATTAAAGCAAATTTATCTCTTGAGTAATTTTTGTCATCTCATAATTATTTTTTATAATGCTCCCAGTGGCAAATGTGTTAACACTAACTTAACTGCTGTTTATCATGCAGTTTCTTTCATTGTATGGCTTTGTTAATTCCTACTTGGTGATTGCACAGTTATTGTCATCAAGACTCTGAAGTTGATAATCCTAGTTAAGAGCTGCTAGCTTCTACTAACATATAATCTGTAGTCATTCTACCACTCTAACAGATATGTAGCTTTTCTAATTATCCTGTCTCTAACTACCTTGCCAGCACTGCTTTAATCCATGAGATTAATTCTTTCATTCAGTTATTATATTTGACTTGTCAGATAAACTTGTTCGTTTTTTTTCTTTGTTTTTTTTTATTTTAATGTTTTCCAATGTTATTTGAATTAACACCAAAAATATTTCTATCTACAAATTTTATCATTTTTGAAATTTGCATAAATTGTACCTCTTCAGACATATAATGATGATGGAGCGTCAAATCGGAAAGAAACAAATCAAGTTTATTTGATAACCCAACATAGGCAGAGGCATGACTGAGTGGTAAGAAGTTTGCTTCCCAGCCACATGGTTCGGAGTTTAGTCCCACTGCATAGCACCTTTGGCAAGCAGCTTCTACTTGCCCCAGGCCAACCATAGCCTTGTGACTGGAAGAAGCCCATTGTGTGTGATTTTTTCCCCCCCATCACCATTTCACAACCGGTGTCGATGTGTTTATGTCTCTGCAACTTAGTAGTTCAGCAAGAGACCAATAGCATAAGTACTAGGCTTTATAAGAAAAAAAAGTTTTGGTGTCAATTCGTTCGACTAAAAATTCTTCATGGCCACAGTCTAATGACTGAAACTAATAAAAGATATGTAGGTGTAGGCAGGTCTCTTCCCAAGCAGTATCTTGAGCTTCTGCTATAGCCCTGCCCTGAATGGAATTGGTAGACAGAAAATTCTCATGTTTCAAGTAACATTTATTAAGTCAGTATATTTTCAAGAGATGTAGATTGAAATATAAAGTATTTGATTGACACTTTGATCAGTATCTATCAACCACCCTGAACAATACGAGGGCTGTATGAAAAGTTTTGAGCCTTGAAGTCTTGTACCTTCTTCAGAAGTCTTGTAACATGTTTTGTTTTTTTGAGGCTCAAGACTTCTCATACACCCCTCGTAAATGTCATTTTCCAGCTATGGGGAATTGACATTAATAATAATAATACTCCATGCTTCGAAAACCACTGAATCTCTTATTAAACTTGTTTTTGTATCTTTTTATTTCTCAGGGTTTATCCAGTGTTTGGTAAAGTCAACTACCTCAATTCCCTTGATACTAGACAATATTTGTACTGCTTAACTCCGAAACCAGAAGCCTATCTTGAAAGTAAGGTTTTAAAGGGTGTAACTAACATTGGCAAACTGGACATCACCTGGCGCACAAATATGGGTGAGAGAGGCCGACTACAGACCAGTCAGCTGCAAAGAGTGGTATGTTGAATCTTTATTTGTAGAATATATCAGGTCATTGCTTTAGGATTTGATGGAGGTAAATTGCAACATGTTTCAAATGATAAAACTATTCTAAGATTCTTGTCCCTCACAGTTCAGTGTTTTAGACGAAGTTATAAAATTGCTTTGAAGTCTGTGTTCTACTGTTGTTACGAAATATAGCTTCAGTAATTTATAAAGTATCTTTACTGTAAATAAGAAAAAGCAAGCAGGGAGGATGATGGTTAGGACGTTTGCTTTGCAACCACATGGTTTAGGGTCCAGTCCTGCTATACAGTATCATCATCAACCAATGCTTCAAGTGGAATTAGATGGAAACTGCATGGAAGCCTATTGTATGTATATATGTGCGTGTGTGTACATATGCACATTACTGTTGACATTCCATGTTTTGCTTCTCACCAAGTGAAACAGTGATATGATGTTTACATTTACGATAATTGCTCTGCACTTTCAAAGACCAGTGTAAAATGCTGTTTTAGACAGAGAATGTTATTAGCTTCCTTGACTGCAGTCTATAAAATTCAGGATCTTGTCACACAAACGTAAAAACACACTAACAGTAGCATTGTTCTCATATTTCATTCCTACTTAGAGCCTCAAGTTAATAGGGAACCTTACAGCTGCTTTTCCATTAACTCCACCATATTTGTTGAAATACACTGCCTTTAGCAATGCTTGCATTTAGTATATAATTTTAATGGAAGGTTTCAGATTAGGTTGGTATCAAAAGGTTTAATTTTATTTTTACTTGAATTGTATTTGCAATAATTTAATATTAATACAAGGTCACATCATGTTTGATTTCTGACCTATTTGGAAGTTGATAATTGAATCAAGGTAGGTATTAAAAATCAAATATAAAGCAACAAGATTAAATAAAAAATATTTTGTCAGATAATTATTAATGTGAATGATAGACTTAACTATAAAGATTTTACTTTGTCTGTTATAACTGAGATTTGTACGAATTCATTTCAGGCTCCTGGTTATGGAGATATCCGTTTAACTGTGGAATCCATTCCGGATACTGTATCAATCGAAACTACTTTTACTATAACATTCCGAATAACAAATTGCTGGTAAGTTCACCTACCCAGTCTAATTAAAGCCACATTTACTTTTCATACTACTCTTCTGGGTAGTTTTAAACTTGTTTCTTTAACTAGTACATCAGCCATGAAGTTGTAATAAAACTCGGCGCTAAATCATGCAAAATGGGTTAGGCAGAGTTATGTACCTTCGGTCAATATTTTGTATAAAATTCTTGTGTAATTACCCTTACACTAATTTTTTTTTCCTCAATTACTAGAGATAAATAAAAAGCAAACTTTCTAACCCACTTCACACAGCTATTTTACACAATCTTATCTTTGTTTCAGTGAACGCACAGTGGATCTTGCTCTAATTTTACAAAACCATAACTCACCTGGAGTTCTTTGGTGTGGAGTGTCTGGTAAACAGCTAGGAAAATTACCACAAAACAACAGCTTAGACCTTCCGCTTACTGTCATAGCGACATCTCCTGGTCTACAGGTGTGTTAATATTCCAATTATTGTAATTAGTATATGCTGACATACAATTACTTCTCTAATAATGATGTTTTCTTCATTTTGCTTTTAGACAATTTCTGGCCTTCGACTGACTGACAATTTCCTCAAGCGCACATATGAACATGATGAAATTGCTCAAGTGTTTGTTTGTGAATGACGGTCATAATGAAAATTATTTAAATATTTCTGCTCCAATAAATTGTAGCACTATTGAAATAAAACAATTTAATTAGATTCATTACATCTGTGTTATTTATTATAATAAAGAAATTTCAACAAAGAAATGCCAAGAACTTCAGTTTTGTGGGGTTTTTTTTTTTTTTTTTAAATTCACTAAAAATGCTTGGATTTATGTGTGTATGTGTGAGTAGTGAAGGGAGAGGGCAGTAAATATAAACAAAATACTTTTCAAAACTGATGAAAGATTAGCTAAGACCTTTCTCAGGCTGGTACATCTACAGAGAGCAGGTCTACAAACAGCCACATTCATGATGGTGACAAAAACCGTTCTTTGGCTGATATGTCTACAGAGAATAGGTCTAGGAAGAATAAAATATAAAGTTTATCACATCATGAAGTGGATGGAGGCAGCAATGTTATCTAAAAAAAGCAGATGGATCCTGTTTTGATGAGGAAAAGTTCATATGCTAATGTGAATTTGTGCAATGACTGACATGAAACATCAAAAGTAGATGGGAAGGATATTGAAAGGACTTACAGCAAATGGCTAGAATAACGAAAAAAAAATTAAAGGGGCCAGCTAAAATTTCTTACAAATTGCAGCTTGGTCACAGCCAAATTACTGTAGAGGAAAAAAGAAAACACATTGCACTTCCACACCAGCTAGTTTTTGCTTGTTAGTTATAATTCTTTTGATTGATGAATGTCTAGCATATGATCAGTCATACTGTTGATATTACGACAATGGTACATTGTAGGTACAACCAATAGAGATATTGCATAGAATAACAACATTCCTATGGAAATACAGGAAATATTTGCTACAAAATTCTGTACAGATTTGGCCATTACTTCTTTATAAAGATTTATTCATTATAAGTCCTATTTATATAAAGATTTATTCGTTATAAGTCCCTCTATTATAATGCTATATATATATATATAAATACATATATATAGGCTTTCTGCTTGGTTTGTAGTAGCCAATTTGAACAGTGCACATCCAGTCTTACATGGACAACACACCATCATAGCATCAGTGTTCTTTACACTTGGAATGTCACTCTTTGTTATCAGTTTCTTCTGCAATAAAAGGAAAAAAAAAATATCCAGATCAATTCAATCTTTGTTAATACTTTCATATCAATAAGTCTAAATTTAAAGTCATATTTAAAAACTAGAAAGTTTCCACACAGCAATACTTGATGGCATAAAAGACAAGCATATTACAAGCACCCCAATTTCAGCAACAAATATCTGGGAAAGACCTTTTTTTAGTGCATTAAAAGTTATGAGAAGTCAAACTTCGCATACAGGACCTAGAACGATTGTTCGAGATTTCTTGGGGGGGATAGGGGGCGGTTTATATGCTATCAAATTAAAATAGGAGTGGCTGTGTGGTAAGTAGCTTGCTTACCAACCACATGATTCCGGGTTCAGTCCCACTGGATGGCACCTTGGGCAAGCGTCTTCTACCATAGCCTCAGGCCGACCAAAGCCTTGTGAGTGGATTTGGTCGACGGAAACCGAAAGAAGCCCGTCGTATATATATATATGTGTGTGTGTATATGTTTGTCCCCCTCAACATCGCTTGACAACCGATGCTGGTGTGTTTACGTCCCCGTAACTTAACGGTTCGGCAAAAAAGACCGATAAAATAAGTACTAGGCTTACAAAGAATAAGTCCTGGGGACGATTTGCTCGACTAAAGGCGGTACTCCAACATAGCCATATTCAAATGACTGAAATAAGTAAAAGAGTAAAATTAAAATACTTGTGTCCCTTCCAACTAGTTATAAATCTTAATTCAAATGCAGTTGTCTCCCTTGATTATTACATCTGATAAATTCCGATTTTTTATTCTTTTTTCTAAATCACATTTTTAATCATTTACAAAGGAATTTATATGAATGAAACACAAACCAGAGTTAGTCTGTTGTTCTCCATTCAAAATGTTAGCTTGTCTGCGGAGCTGTGCAACTAAGTCTGGATTCTGTTGCTGCATCTGTGTGGCAAGCTGTTGTCCTCTGAAAGAAAGAGTCCAATGGAAAAAGATCAGTTTAAAGATGATGCACTAAAAGGTATTTTCTATAGACACCATAAAGAGTCTATGGTCATTCATTCATTAATATCAATAACAGACTTAAATGTTCATAAATGCTTCCAGCAAATTACTACTTTCTCCAGCAGAAACACTGGACCCCAACCGAAGTATTAAATATAGCTTAATACATTGTAAAACATAACCTTTTGCATTCATTTTAGTAAATAGCAAACTTTTTTTGTTTTTTAAACATGGAATATTAAACATAGCTGTGTTGCTTCTAAATTTGTCATTTGGAATTTATGTATATACACACACACAAAGTGATTGAAATTAACAAGCATTGGCAGGGGAATGATAATAAAACATGACAAAAGCTTTATTGTCAATGGACTCCAAATACTGACATCCATACTTCTCATACATTGAAATCCTGTCAATTACACACACACACACAGAAAAATGACTACAGTTTAAATAGATGGATAAACTTGAAAAACAATTGGTTAGGCAATAAAAAAAAAAAGAAAATATAATTACATAGCCGTAAACATCTATTTATAATATATCTGGCACATTTTATACACACACACACACATGCAAACACATTTGTTTGAGTGTGATTATAGTAATATAATCAAAATTTAAAATAGACAGTGAATGTGAATACTAACCAAAGATTGTTAAAGCTATTTATTTCATTTATCTCCCAAAAGATGAATTAACGTACTTGTTCCAATTACAGTAACTGATTTCTGTTTTCTAATTGTCTTTTTAATCCCAGCACCCACTACCATGTTTTCCAGGTACAAAACTGGTCTGGCTGGCTAAAATTAGTGTCATAAATAATATATCAAGCAAGAGATTATTTAAGGCTTCCTTTTCTTTTTAACCAATCTATTGTAAATCTATTGGAGCCTCTATATCTCAGGAGACCATGGAATTGCAACTGTAAAGTTGCTTTGCAAGATGTAAGCATAGGCTTCTTATTTCAGTGGAAGACTTGCAGTTTTCCCATACGTACAAGCCTCCTCTCAGTCTGCCACCTGTATTACCCAAGGGAATGGCAAGGGCTGATACAAACTGGCACCAGTACCATCATAACACAGAGCTGAAACGGATAAGAGTTGTTAGATGTAATGTTGTCTGGTAATACAACACCCTGGACTAAGGCTTTATTGACCCTGGAAGAACAAAAGGCAAAGTTGACCTCAACAGGATTTAAATTCAGAGTGCAGAGAGCCAGAATAAGTATGCCAAGGCACATCATCATTCAATGACTTTTCCCCCACCATTCTGGCATGGGTTGGACAGTTCAACATAAACTGACAAGCCAGAGGATTGTGCCAAGCTCCAATGTTTGCTTTGGCATGGTTTCTACAGTTGGATACCTTACCTAAAGCTGGCCACTTCAGTGTGTACTGGGGCCTTTTCATTTCCATAGCACATAAATGTACCTGGTGACCTCACCAGTGTAAGACAAGACACCTTCAACTAAGTAGGATATAGTATTGAAGGATATGAAAGTATGATAGAGAGACAGAAGTAGGTGTCTTGCTAAAGTGGTGAGTTAATGACTTTCTCATCTGGAAAAAGAGAGATGCGAGGTCCAGGTGCAAGGTGAGTATGAAAGACAGAATAGGGATAGAGGAATAGAAACGGCAAGTGAGAAGCTAAGTGGACCGAAGTAAAAATAGTTGACAGATGATTAGAGATGGGGACAAAGTTGGATGCAGTGAATATCAGTTGACTACTTTGTAAATAGGAAATACAAATAAAAATACTAACGCTTGTAATAAAGAGGTAAGGCCTCCATTGCTTCCTTCACCAGCTGCTGAGGACATAAGATTGGACATCCTAGATATAAGAAAAATATTCTATTATAAGATATTCAATAAAGATCTATCAAACGTGAAAGACAAACCAGTTACAATACATTTCACATCACCAAATGATCCAATCATCTTTAGAATGGGAACCATTAAATCCTAAGACAGTGTACCCCATAACATAAGGACAAAGTGGCTACAGCCAGAAATAGCAATAATTTTGAGACAGGACTGACCAAATGAATAAAATCTGCAAATTCAAATATTTCATTTGTGTCTATCTCCACATGTCTGACCAATTATCAAATTATCAGACCCATTATCTTTTCCCCTTTATTATGACTGCTTCTCCTTACTACACTATATTGAATAGACATTCTTTACACAAGTCTGCACTTTATTTATATGTGCCATAACTTCCTTCCTACATTGTTCACTTCTATTCACTTGTTAATGACAATTATCCACATGTTTTTTGTTGCTTTTTTTTTTTACATGTCAAATACTGTCCACTAAAAGATTTAAGAGGTTTCTGCTTCTCCACAGTATCAGGATCTCCTTCACTAAGAAACCATGTAAGAAACTAGGCAACATTTGTTTCCTCCAAGAAGTAAAGAATCTCACTACAATTCCACTTCTTATAAATGACACTACTATACTTCATAACACCACCAATTCAATTAATAACTTGGAAATAATGGGCTATACAGGATACAACTTCAAGAAGGCTTGGGCTTTTATTCTGGCCAAAAATACTACATGAAGTTACATGATTTAACATTTAAGAGTTGTTCACATGATCATAAGGCTGTGGGTTTGATTCCTGGATTGGACAGCATGTGTCCTTAGTAAGGTCCTAAGTTGCTTCAATCTGATGTTATAGAAGACACTTGCCCAAGATGCCACACTATGTGAGCCAATCAAAAACCACATGGTTATGAACCATACTTAACTATAGCAATGCCTGCACATAATTTTTTGTATGATAAAAACTTAGAAAGAATTTTTTTTAAAGTAACTGAATTTTTAATCATGAAGCACAGATGTGGAACATAGAAGGTTCTTACAGGATGGAAGGATTTAAATTATTTTCCACTTAAAAACAAATTTATACCATAAAAACCAGAGGGAAAGAAGTGCAGGCAAGTTAGTATTAATCTAAAAATGGGTATATTTAATTTTTGTTACAAAAAAGTAGTTTTGTTGTAAATCTAAATAATTAAATTGTATATATAGAAAAGAACTTACATGGACTGCATTTGAGGATTTGACATAAGGTTAGCAGCCTGCAACAGAATGAAAAGAACAAAATTAAATTGTAATAAACAACGAATGAACACACAAGACAATGTAGTCCTGGATATATAAAGAGATAGGACAGTTACGGATGGAACATCTTTGATCATAGGATTACTCCATCAGGGCTGACAGGAGCTAACCACAGCAACAACACAAATAAAAGCTTAATTTAATAAACAGTTTAGTCAACTTGCTTGACCAATAAATACCAAGATTTGCTAAGATTATGCAAATATTTATACATATATTTGCATGGAGAAAAAAAAAAATATATATATATATATATACATACATATATATATATATATCAGTCTCATATTCCCAGGAATACAAAATTAAAAACCGTCAAAAGATCATTGACTTGTTTGTTTTTCAGTTTCTAATATCAGAATCAAAATGTACTCTCCCATTTATATTAGTTAAACCTTTTATCAAAACAGTAGATTTTTTGATTTGGACATAACAGCAAAAACTTTCAACAAAGTTATTTAATACTTCATGTCATTTCATTTTTTGTTCTACATTATCTTTACTATTAGCTGCTGTTTTTTTACTTCTCAGTACCAATCATTATTTTGCTGTTTTTGTGATTACAATCAGATGATATATAACTATTTACCCTTTAAACACTAATAATTTCATAGTGCTGTTTAATTTTGCTTGTGAATTAATTCAAAACCATAATGCTGATTAATTATATGTGGTTCAGTGGTTAGAGTGTCAGGCTTGAATTCGGTTCCTGGAATTGGGTGTGTGTTGTGTCCTTGAGCAAGACTTTATTTTGCATTGCTCCAGATTACTCAGCTGAAAAAATGAGTTGTGACATCAATGGTGCCAAAATGTATCGGCCTTTGCCTTTTCCTTGAATAACATCAGTGGCATGGAGAGGGGAGGCTGGCATGCATGGGCAACTGCTGGTCTTCCATATACAACCTTGACCAGACTTGTGCAAAGGTGAACTTTCATGGTGCAATCCCATGGTCATTCATAGCCAAAGGGAGGGTCTTTACCAACATTATCATGTCAACATCCATCTTTCTGGGCTTACATGCGTCAGCTGAAGTTTATAGAAGCAGAATTTCTACAGCCAGATGCCATTCTTGTTGTCAAACCCTTAGCCATTTCCAAGCAAAGTAATATTTCCTCAAGGCCAGACATGTTTTCACAGAATACTGGAAATGAATGATATTCATTTACAACAACCTCACAATGTCAAGACAAGGAAACACAAACATACACACAATGGGCTTTTTTCAGTTTCTGTCTACCAAATATACTCACAAGGCTTTGGTGAGCCAAGAGCAATATTGCCTACAGTGCCATACAGTAAGACTGAACCCAAAACTATGTGGTTGAAAAGCAAACTTCTTTACCACACATTCAAACCTGTGCCTTTATATATAAAGGCAAGATTTATAATAAATGTCAGGTTTGCATAGTCAACATCGTCTAAGTGATTAATGTAATCAACAGAATATGAAAAACTATCACAAAGCATTGGAGTTTAACTGAAGGAAAACAAAAGAAATAAACAGATTAATTCCATACAAAATAACAAGAGAGCTATTCATGCAATCATTTAATTTCTATATTTGCTTTTTGTTCCCATGCTAGACTGGGCTCAATGAGAGTTCTCGAGGTAGTTGACTATGGTCTGAGCCCTTCCTAACACTTTATACCAAGATTTAAAAAATTTTTATGAGGAAACATAAATGCCACAGCATCCCAAGCAGTACTAGAACAAACACAGATACATGTGCATGCATACACACACACACAAAGGGCTTTCACACTGTTGCTAGTTACCATATTTCACTCACACAATATTGATCAACCGGACACTATAGTAGAAGACACTTGCCAAAGTGACACAAGAGATTGAACCTAAAACTATGCGCTTGTGAAACAAAATTCTTAACCATACAGCCGCACCTGTGCCTAGGTCTTAATATTTGACATTTTCATATAAGAAAAAACATTACATCAACTGACCATGTTCATAAGTGCTGGATTGTTAACTATACTTGACAAATCAAAGCCTTTTTGTCCAGCAGCACCAGAAGCTAATCCAGCCTGAAATGAGAATGAATTTTGTTTTAAGGGGAAGAAAAACGAAATTGAAAACCAATTTATACGACAGAAAAACAGGCGATCATTCGATAGTAGTATGCTGGTTGTCAACTGGCTGTCAGCTGGTCAACATGTCTTTATTTACATCAATTCGGCAATTTCCGTAAAGAAAGAGGGAAAGGGCATTAGTCAGCGCCAGCAGGTAGTAGAAAGTAAGAGGGAAAGGGTGTTAGTCAGCGACAGCAGGTAGCAGACACTCCTAACCCTAACCTTCCCCCTCTCTTAAGAACACATGTCACTTATCACTCGCTTTCTCTCTCTCACTTTCACACTCTCTTAAAAACACATGCCAGTTATCTCTCGCTTTCTCTCTCTCTTTCACACTCTTAAAAACACATGTCACTTATCTCTCGCTCTCTAGAGAGGTGTATGCAGGGAAACTGAAAGAAGCCCGTCATATATATGTATGTGTGTGTGTTTTCCCCCCCAACATCGCCTGACAACCGATGGTGGTGTGTTTACGTCCCCGTAACTTAGCGGTTCGGCAAAAAAGACCGATCTCAACTAAAGGTGGTGCTCCAGCATGGCCGCAGTCAAATGAATGAAACAAGTAAAACAGTAAAAGAGTAAAGAGTATGTTTATTTAAAGTCTTTATGTTTATTTTTTAAAGGTTTGTAGAAAATGAAAGTGGTCGAAATTACAAACAAATTTCTTATAATGAACGCACAGTATAAAATGAGTAACTAAAACCGATTGGTATTTATAGTTTTTTTTATAACCATTTCTCTTATTTCTGTGAAATACTGTTACGAACGCCTGCACGCGAAGCACCTCGAACCGAAGAGAGAACTCGCGCGCGCACGAACGTCGACGCTCAGTCAGTCGGGATGCTACCTGCTGTCGCTGATTAACACCCTTTCCCTCTTACTTTCTGCTACCTGCTGGCGCTGACTAACACCCTTTCCCTCTTTCTTTACGGAAATTGCCGAATTGATGTAAACAAAGACATGTTGACCAGCTGACAGCCAGTTGACAACCAGCGTACTACTATCGAATGATTGCTGAAAAACATTTAAACACAAAGTATTTTTTCCTTATTAACTTCAGGTTTAGAGTTGAAGGAACTTGATATTCATATTCTGTATGTTTCAATGAATTGGATCTCTCATCAGTATCATAATCCTGGAAATGCACATAGTATGGAAGGGCATCCAGCCATAAAAAAATCTGCCACAACAAATTCCATCTGACCCATGCTAGTCTGGAAAAGTTGACATTAAATGATAATGATGTCTGTCTGCTTATTCTACCATTCTATTACACCTGTTATTTCTCTAAATTTGTTTTGTGAAACCTTGAAAATTGTCCGTCAAAATATGCAGTATCAAAACAATGTCTGTGTTGAGTCTTTCATCTTGTAACATATTCATCATCGTTTAACGTCCGCCTTCCATGCTAACATAGGTGGAATGGTTTCACAAGAGCTGGCCAGGTATGCTGGCATGATGAGTTGGACAGTTTGGCAGGTACTGGTGAATCGGAGAACTGTACTGTGGTCAATTTAGAACATTTAATGCAAAACATTAAAAAAAAAAAAAATGAAAACTTTGCATCTAGAAAAGCCAAAAAACTGGCAAATCTTTAACCCTTTTGTTATATTTCTGTTGAAATTTGCTGCCTTTGTTTCAATTAATTTTGAAAATAGTTAAGAATTTAGTAAATAACTCGTCATTAAGCTGGTATTTGGAACATGAAATTTTGAAGGGAGGTTTTAATTCAGATCATTTCAAAACAAGTTTGTATCATAGAATGAGGCAGGTTGGTATCAATAGGGTTAAATTTGTAGATTAACCATTTGTAGTATTTGTCAACTCACCCCCATAGCTTGTTCCCGAAGTCTCTGCTCAACCATCTCTAAATTATTCTTGTAGCTCTGATTGTTTGGATCCAACTCCAAAGCTTTTCTGTAGCATTCGTGAGATTGTTCATTGTTCTCAAGCTCAAGGTAAGCCATTCTAAAAAAAATAGATCAATTCATTAACACTATTAGAAAATGATTCAACATCAAAAATACAAGCAACAAGATAGTCTCAAATTATCTAACAATGAAACTGGTCTATTCAATAGAGTTGATAAAAATTACTACAGGTACAACATTGATTTTCAGGAACTTTTGGTTTCAAAGCCTTCCCAGATTACTGATTTTTCGAAGCCTGAGGTGCTCTCCTCAAAATTAAACAGATATTAAATTTAATTAAATAAAATACAGGTACCTGTACATGTGTATAAATTATATAAATTTATTTTATGAGGTACAGTGAAATGGAACCACCCAGTAAACTAGACTAGCATCACAGGAATTTAATGTTCCTGCTCATAAATCAGTGTGGATCACAAGAGATTCTAGATCATCAGTGCCTAGAAAGTCAGTGTTGTCCCTGTATCTACAAGATCACTCACCCCATCCGACCATATGCCTTGCTGTAGCTAGGATCAATGGCCAATGCACTGTTACAGTCTTGGATAGCTGATGTATGTTTAGTTAATTTACTGTAGGCTGCAGCTCTGGAATTAAAAAACAGGATTGATTGATTATACATGACATTGTAATGATGGAAAAGTTATTTGCAGTAATTAATGATGTGCTTCCAAATTCTAGCTTTCCAATAAAAATGCTTAAACATGTTGTTAATCACGAACATGTCTTATGACATCAGAAATAGCATAATGAGTAACAGTAGATTATACTGAACAAAACAGTTGTGAATTATTTTTCTCACTGAGAAATAAATATATGCAAATTAACAATGAGAGTCCTCTGCTTGTCTCACTAAATGTTAAAATGAATTTTAACATGGATAACAAAAAAGAAAAAAGAAAAAATCTTTTTATATACATTCATACACGTATTATTAAATACACTTATTTAGAACAGAATTAGTGAAAGATATTTAATGAAGAAGCCACAAATCAAACTATAAATTGACAGCTTCTGGTTATCATACATTAATGGGTAGTTTGATTTGAAACAAGAGTAATTTTTAACAAATTGTTATTTTTTCAATAAATATTTTCTTTCTCATTAAGTAGTCTAACTATGCATCTGTCACATCAACTGTAAAATGGAGTGTGGAGTCAACAATGGGGAAACTTATGCAATTGTTTCCAATTGTAAACAACAGCTGCAGACGTGACTGTGTGGTAAGAAGCCTGGTTCCCATCACATGACACCTTGGGCAAGTGTCTTCTACTAAAGCCTTGGGCCAACCAAAGACTTGAGTAGATTTGGTTGACAGAAACTGAAAGAAACTCATGTGTGCACCCCACCACTGCTTGACAGCCAGTGTTGGTGTGTCTATATCCCTTAAAACTTAGCGGTTCAGCAAAAGAGACTGATAGAATAAATACCAGGCTTTAAAAGAATAAGTCCTGGGGAGGTCAATCTATTCAACTAAAAACCCTCAAGGCAGTGCTCCAGCATGGCCGCAGTCAAATGACTGAAACAAGTAAAAGGATAAGAAAATAATAAACAGTTTAAAATATGAAAATGACCAAACCTATTCTCAATCTATTGCAACAGCTGGTGACCAGACATTGTTGTAAAAGATAGTGTTTTTTTTTTTTTTTCTCATCTGAAACAAGTTTCCTTAGTGCCATAACAGGACAACTTTAAGAGCATAAAGATTTTGATCATACCAATCTACAAGTAAAATTTAAGAATCTTCCAATTAATCAATCACCTTTACAATAAGCAACAGGTGTAAAACATACAGCAATAACACAGAA
>NC_068988.1:13412735-13413727 GCF_001194135.2 Octopus bimaculoides | reverse complement strand
GGAAGTAGTTGTCATAAATTTCCTAAATAAAAAGCTATTAAATGTATAGTAAACAATTTAGAAAAAACATTTTAAAATTTAAAAAAAAAAGTAATTTCAAAATAAAACCAAATAAAACCTAAATTTTACACATATACTAGAAATAATTGCACAATAAGGAATACTTAAAATAATCAAAGTTAAAATGAATATTTTCAAAAAAAAAATAATAGGTACAGGCATGGCTATGTGATAAGCTTGTTTCCCAACCACATGGTTCCAGGTTCAGTCTCACTGCATGGCACCTTGGGTAAGTGTTTTCTACTCTAGCCTCAGACTGACCAAAGCCTTGTGAGTGGATTTAGTAGACAGAAACTAAAAGAAGCCCATTGCGTATATGTGTGTTTGTCCCTACACATTGCTTGACAACCGGTGTTGGTATGTTTATGCTTGTTTTCTGTCAATGATAATGCCCTGCCTACCATTAAAAGAAAATCAAAATCAAGAGAAATTAAATTAACAAACATGAAAACAAGTTAAATTTGCATCATGCTTTCAAAAGTCCATGCAAATAGCAGATGCAAAAAATCACATCCTTAATTTGGTGTTGAGAGTCAGGGATAGATTCTTTACTGCTGATTGTGTTTTCCGGGTAGAGGTAGGGGTCCACCAAGGTTCCGTCCTCAGCCCCCTCCTATTTATCATAGTCCTCCAGGCGATCACAGAGGAATTCAAGACAGGTTGCCCCTGGGAGTTCCTCTATGCTGATGACCTTGCACTAATTGCGCAGTCACTATCAGAACTAGAGAAGTTTAAGGTGTGGAAGCAAGGACTAGAATTGAAGGGCCTTAGAGTCAACCTAGCAAAAACCAAAATCCTAAATAAGTAGGAAGGTAGATAAAACACAAACCCCTTCAGGTAGATGGCCCTGCTCAGTATGCAGTAAAGGAGTAGGTAGTAACTCTATAAGATGTACCCGGTGCAAGCTATGGACACATAAGAGGTGCAGCAAT
>NC_068988.1:13410138-13412187 GCF_001194135.2 Octopus bimaculoides | reverse complement strand
GTACCGCCTGACTGGCCTTGTAGGGTTTTCGAGCGAGATCGTTGCCAGTGCCCCTGGACTGGCTCTTGTGCGGGTGGCACATAAAAGACACCATTTCGAGCGTGGCCGTTTTCGTGCGGGTGACACGTAAAAGCACCCACTACACTCTCTGAGTGGTTGGCGTTAGGAAGGGCATCCAGCTGTAGAAACTCTGCCAAATTAGATTGGAGCCTGGTGTAGCCATCCGGTTGCACCAGTCCTCAGTCAAATCGTCCAACCCATGCTAGCATGGAAAGCGGACGTTAAACGATGATGATGATGATGATTAACATTTGAAACTCTTGATAATTTCCTGGTTCAGTGGTTGCATGATAGTATCGCTGGGCAGTAAATAACATTTAATGTCCACTTTTCTATGCTTACATGGATTGGATGGAATTTGTCCAGGCAAATTTACTACAGCCACATGCCTTTTGCCACCAACTCTTACCTGTTTCCAAGCAAGGGATATTTTCCCATAGCTAGACAGGTCTTTCTTGAAAAACCTCAAAAACACCGATGCTCATTGACAACCATAATATGATATCAAGACAAAGGTATACACACGCATACATGACAGGCTTCTTTCAGTTTCCATCTACCAAATCCACTTACGTAGCTTTGGTCAGTTCTAGGCTATTGAGGACACTTGCCTAAGGCACTGCACAAAGAGACTAAATCCTAGACACCTTTGGTCAACAAAACCAAAAAAAAATAATAATTGAGGTATCCAAATCCAGTACCTCTCTATAACTGGAGCAAAGACTGCCTACCAACACAACATTGCAGTCCTGGTTTAGGACAAATGTTGCTGTAAACCAGGACTGCCATGTGTTGGCAGACAATCTTTGCTCCAAAGTACTGTTGCTGAATATCTCTCGTTGTGAAATTTACAAATAGTAATCCTCTTTATAACTATTATCCCCAGATAAAGCTTTGCCCTTTGATAACTTCTAGAAAAGCCATTTGTGCAATAATTTATCACATCTTTACACTAAGACTTTTCTTATTTTATTATTCAGTTAATAATATGTAAAATCTAAAAGCTTTTCTTTAGTGTTCCTAATGTCAAGAATAGGAAAGGACAGAATAAAAAAATAAAACCAGCTATATCAAAATAAAAAAAAGTAATTACAAAATTAATACTCAAATGAGAAGACACTAATTGAAACCAACAACGGATTCTAGGATAAATAAGTGCATTCTTTAAAAGAATTACACAAAAAAAGAAACAATTTAGTTACCTGTTACAATAGTAAACAGCATTTTTGTTGTCCAACTTTATGGCCTTTGTGTAACATTCTAGTGCTTCGGAGAATTTCTCTGCTTTCATGAAGTCATTTCCTGTAAATTATATAAAAAAGAACTATTTCTTTTGAGACAGAAAATGATTGCATATTTCAAGTTTGAATTGGAACAACATTATCTAAAATAAAACAATATATTCTTTAGTGATACCAGAAAATGGCAAAATAATTCCTCAATAATTCCATAGTGGAATTAGCTTTATCATGAGACATAACTGTACTGATAACTTCCTATAGAATATTTTCAAAATAAGTATGAAATTTCAAATCTAAAGTGTCCATGCATGTATCTGTACAATACATACACTCTTTCATTTTACATGCTAATAGATTAAACATCTTTAAAATTTACACTGAAAGATGAAATGTCTATGAAAACAGACACATTCAATGTTACAACCACATTCAATTTACAAAACAAATGTGTTTCATACAATGCTATTTGACATCTTAAATTATTTAATCATTAAAAATATATATCTCCAAACCTTTATTTTTAAGCTTTTCAGCTTCAACTCTGTCTTCAGGAGTTGGCTCATGCAAGGTATTTGCAGCAAAATTATCAGTTTTCTGCAAGAAAATTATATTCAACTATTAGTTTCAAATATATACATATATATATATATATATATACATATATATACATATATATATATGTGCCAGAAGGGAGGCTAGGCGACAGGTTTATTTAGCCAGAGGGGAAGCAGATAAGGAAAGATTTGCC
>NC_068988.1:13402637-13410128 GCF_001194135.2 Octopus bimaculoides | reverse complement strand
CCAGTCCTCAGTCAAATCGTCCAACCCATGCTAGCATGGAAAGCGGACGTTAAACGATGATGATGATGATGATGATATATATATATATATATATATAGTTGGGCATAAGAGGAATCAAATATAGCATGCAAGAGAGAAGACTACGTTGGTTTGGACAAGTGATGCGTATGAATGAAGACAGCTGCATAAAGAAGTGTTGATCACTCTAAGTGGATGGTACCTGTGGAAGGGGGGAACCCAAGACAAGGGATGAGGTGGTAAGGACTAGTCTCAGGGAGTTGGGCCTCATGGACGAAATGACAATGGACTGAGATGTCCGGCGATATGAAATTCCTGAAAAGACCTGCCCACATCAGCAAAACTGAGTTCTAGAAACTCTGTGTCCCACCCACACTACCACAACAAACCAAACTACGTCTCTTCTCTTCACATTTCCACTTCATGTACTATTATTGCCTCCCACTCCCCGATCCTGTCCTCTTGGCCCTGTGCCACTGTATCATTGCTCTCTGCTTGCCCCTAACCTGTGCATTCTACCCACATGCCCTGTCTCACTATTATTGTTATCTGCTAGTCCCTGACCTGGGTGTTCCACCCACACATAAGAAAACTTTTCCCTCACCCTACCCCAACAAACTAATCTACATCTCTTCTCTTTCGCACATTTCCTCCTTCATTCACTATACCTAGCTCTCACCCCCAATCCTGTCCTCATACCCGTTCCTCTGTATCATTGCTATCCAGTATCCCCACCTTGAACTATATATATACCCAGGTCTTTCGCCACTTACTCGCACTCTAATCACACTCCCTTCGTAATATCCTGTCACTTATATTATGGCATTTGAACCTCAAGGGTATGCCCTGGCACTTACCATCATCTATATCTCTCTCTTCCTTTACTCAACCATCTCATTTATATTCTGATCCCTGTTCCTTGTGAGTATGCCTGGCATTTTGCCACCATCTCTAACCTGCTATCTCCCACTCTCTCTCCTTATCCTGCACTTCCCTCAGGTTAGGCAACCATGTACTACCTTTGCAGTAGCACACCTGTTTCTGTCTTCATTCCTGATCTTTCTCCGGCCAGGTAACCTTGTACTTCCTCTACAGCAAGTCACCTGTATCTCTCTCACTATAACCTTTTCATCATCACCTCCTCCCCTCTTAAGTTTTTTTTCTTGTCTTGGAAGTACTTGGTGACCTTGTTAGTGCAGGTGCCACTTAAAAGCACCCATTCTACACTGTAAAATGGTTGGTGTTCAGAAGGGCATCCAGCTGTAAAAACCTTGCCAAAACTGACCTCGCCTGTGCTTGTGCCACATAAAAAGCACAAAGCCCACTCTGAGTAGTTGGTGTTAGGAAGGGTATCCAGCTGTAAAAATCCTGCCAAAACAGTCACAGAAGCCTGGCCGGCTCTTGTGGTACCATCCCACCCATGCTAGCATGGAAGACGGACGTTAAACAATGACAATACACACACACACACACACACACTTGGGTGTACAAAGAGGAGAAAGTACTCAATGAATGTAGATGATCCACTCCAGTGCTACTCTGAGTTTTCACATGTTCAATCAGGTGCCTGAATTAATGCAAAGGAGTGGGGAAAAAAACTTGTAGTAGAGTGAATTGTCAGCTTCAAACAAATATTTGATTTGTTACATAGATATGAATTATTGATTCATTATTTTTACATTAGGCCAAGTTCATTAATCGATGACAAAATGTTTGTCATTCTGAAAACACCAACCAAAGACTAATTCATTTGAGTCATTGATACACCAACCCTACAACAATCACCTAGACATCTAGTTCCAATATAAAATAGCATCTACTAAATCCAGTCTTCCTTCTAACCAGTAATGCTACATAGAGAACAAGAAATACAATCCACTATCACACTCAGAAACAAACATACCATAAAACATACACACATACACAGAGAAGACAAAAATGCTAATTCAACATGACTACAACATTCATAGTACATACTGAAGAGACAGTAAATAAAAGAAAATGGCATACAGACTTAGAGCACACATACATGTTGGACACTTAGCCAACAGAAATAATATCTTAGTGAACAAACAATGCATTAGAGATCATCTAAGACTGAATCAGTTCTGCACAGTCTCCCAATCTCTCCACAATAACAAAGAACACAAAACAGCACACTTTACATTGTCACAAGTTGTATACAGACCACACCCACCCAGAAACAAGCTTTACAAAAGACCACCTGGATATGCAAGGAGCTCAATTTGATACTAACCCTTGGTCCTTGCCACACTAAATGCACAAACACATCTACAAAACACTACAGCAACACCATCCAAAAACCACTGTCTCTTCCACTAGACAGCAGCATCTGTAGCCACATTAGATCCAAACACTATCCTGAAGATGTACACCACTGACCAAGTCCACCTTGCTTGTCTGTCATACAGCACTATATGATTAAACTCTGCATGTCATAGTTTGCAGTTTAGTCCTTAACAGCTATGTAGAGACATAATACGTGTGAAACAAGAGAGCTATCATATTTTCTTTCAAATCCATTATATTACTTTCATTAAAGTTTAAATTCGATTCCTTGCCACAGTTTGTCAGTCACAGCTATTTTTAAAATACATTTTAATATTCTTTACTTCTATTCTTTCACTTGTTTCAGTCATTTGACTGCGGCCATGCTGGAGCACCGCCTTTTAGTCGAAGAAATCGACCCCTAGACTAATTCAATCGGCCTCTTTTTGCCGAACTGCTAAGTTACAGGACCGTAAACACACCAACATTGGTTGTCAAGTGATGGTGAGGGGTCAAACACACACACACAAATATATACAATGGGCTTCTTTCAGTTTCTGTTTACCAAACCCACTCACAAGGCTTTGGTCAACCCAAGGCTATAGTAGCAGACACTTGCCCAAGATGCCACACAGCAGGACTGAACCTGGAACCATGTGGTTGGGAAGCAAGCTTCTTACCACACATGCCCCTGTTTAAATAGTTTTAATATAGATTTTTCTGAGTGGGTGACAGCAATGTAGTGGGTAGTGTAAGAGAAATGAGCAGATAAACTGAGGTAATCAGAGTGTGTGAGATGGAATAATTAAGTTTAAACTAGTCATGAACATGACTGTGATACTTATCTCTGCATACAAACCAAAATCAGGACTAATGAATGAACTTATTTATATGAGGGCCTCTTGCAGACTCAATATTCAATCCCCTCATCCTCCTTTATTGCTAACCATTGTTCTCCCCTATCATATTACTGCTACCCATCACTCTCCTCTATCACTTATTGTTCGCATCCATTCCACCCTTTCCTGTCACTGTTTCTTTCCTATTGGGTCTTTCCCCTATTATGCCTCTCATGCTGTCGTTCTGTTCAATTTGTACCAACAAACAACATGTAACTGTATCACTGTCTCTCTTCCATTACTCATTCCAATCACACCGATTCTCTTATTTTACTCTCTTTACTACTACTATCTCCTCCATTCACTCTCTCTCGACCATACGACCTTGAACAAGACATTGTAGAGCAGAGAGGACTTTAGTTTTGTGTGAGACAAGGCAACCTCCTTAGTGCAGGTGCCATAATAAAATGCAGCCAGAAAACTCTAAGGTGGTTGGCAAATGAACAACAACGGAGTAAAGAGGACTTCAGTCTTGCCAATAACAAAACAACTTTTCTAATGCAGGTACTACAATAAAATGCACAATGTAAAGTGGTTCAGGTTAGAAAAGGCATCCAGCAGTAGAAACCATACCAAATATGGATATGCAAGTAAGATGTGGTCTCTGTCCTGTCTAGAAGGGTAATAACTCCAGATAACTCAGCCTTAGATAAGCCATCCATCCCATGCAAGAATAGTAGACTAAACATGGAAAGATGATGATTCATGCATACTTTTGCATGCCCTTGTTTAAATTTGATTCTGCCCCTTGATGTTATAAATGAATATTAAGATTGATTACAAAAACATTTCCTTGATATTCTGACACTGAAAATAGCAGTTTTGACATTTTTAGAAATAAAGAACTAATATCTACCTTCAGTGGTAGTTTCCTGGAAATTAAAAATAAAAACTACCTATGTATTAATTTTTTTTCTATGTTGTCATACCCGTTTTCCATGTATTCTGCATGCGTAAATTTTGCTGATGAAGCAGTTATTCTTGCCAAGTCTCTGGATGTCTCAAGGATTGCTCTTCTTTCACTGAGTGAGAAAGCAGAACCACTTGGCCCAAGAGTCTCTTGAATCAAGACTAAGATCCAGTCTTTTGTTGGCTTCTTGGAGGACTGTTGCAGGTGAGAACGTCAAAGTTGTTGACCATTTCATTTATCTCAGCAGTGAGATTCATAGCAGCTGTGAGTCTGAAGTCCTAAAAAGACTTGGACGAGCTGGTGTAGTTGTGGACAAGGGTGTCTGGTGCTGCCAATATCTAAGCAGGAGGACAAAGGTTCGTGTCTTTAGCTCTCTGGTCCTTCCTGTTCTGTTCTATAATTGCGAGATTTGGACACTGTCTGGGGCACTTAGGAGCCAACTGAACTCCTCTGGCACTAGGACGCTTCACAGGGTTATGGGTTATCATTGGTCAGATCTTGTATCCAACAACTACTCAGAAACTGGGATGCATCCTGTTACTTGTATGATTTGGGAGTGCCAGCTCAGCCTGTTTGACCATATTGCTCAATTCTCAGAGTTAAACCCTACTTATCTTCTGTTCACTAAGGATCCAGCTGGTCACATGATCACAGCAGATGGGGCAGTATCTTGCAGATATGAGGACCAGGTCGCCCAAGAAGACCAGAGAATATACAAACAATTGGTGAATGCAGCAATGGCACATGCCCACACACCTGACCTAACCAATTCATATTCTAGTCCAGTAATTACAAAGTTGCATAACTTAAAAAGTGAACATGACAAATCAGATGTAATTATATAATTATAAATAAACCAGCTAAATGATTGAAGCTCAAGACATTTGAGCCACAGGTCAAAAATTCAAACCTTGTTATTTTGTATTTTAATCAAGGGAGATCTCTTGCTTCAGTTTGCTTCTTTGGAAGCAAATAACTTAATACCAAGGATAAACACCTATACATAACTGCATGAATAACCAAACTGTCACAAGTTTTCATAACTATCCCACTGACTCCCAACAATATAAATAAAAGTAAATTTAATAATTTTTAAAAACATTTAATACACACATAATAATAATATTTAGAATAGTTCATTTAACTCACCTCAGAACTTGTATGAGAATTGAAAATATCTAAAAGATTTTTGTCCACATAATATTTGGATGCACTTTCAGGTTCGTTGGTATTTATTCCATAGGCTGATTCCAGGCACTGAATAGCCACTAACAAGACAAAATTAAATTAAATTAAATTGATAAAAATACTAAAACAAAACATGTATCTCCCCTATAGCAAGACACTTATGCATATCCCTCTATCATACATTAACCTTTCAACATGTGAAATAACCTCCCCCACCCTTACCATTTGGTGGAAGGATCTTTTTCATGTTCTTTTCCTCTCTTGCAAGTTACTTGATAACCTCATTAATACCAGAAAAAAATGCACTCAATACACACTATGGACTGATTGGAATTAGGAAGGGTATCAGGCCATAGAAACCATGCCAAAGATGACATTGGAGCTCACCACAGCCCTGAAGCCTGCCAGATCCTGTCAAACCATCCAAGCCATGCCAGCAAGGAAAACAGACATTAAATAATGATGAAAAATGATGTTGACACATGCTCAAACAGTAGAATCAAACTTGAGACTTAATGACTTCACAGCAAATTCTTCACCATTCAGCTATGCTCTGTGTGTGTCAGTGTGCATGCGCACGAGAGTGTGTGTACGAGTGTGTGTGTGTGTGTGTGCATACTCTTATACACAGACAAACTATAAAGAAACTATGTAACAGTTAACCTTAATATTTATTCTCTCATTATCATGCTCATTAATATGCTGTTATTGCTTACAGAGTGAAAGAATTCTATTCAAAACAAGGTAACAATATAAATCATGTTAATTATTTCAAAAATTAGAATTGTTAATATATTTATCAAAAATTAATCATCAACATAGAAATAAATTTTAAAATAGAACAAATATGAACATCTTTTACAAAGCATAAGCACAGAGTAGACATTGAGAGAGGTAAGAATGGAGGAATATGGTTTCAAATTATGGTAGAAAGCTAGTAATTTTTTTAGGAGACAGAAATAGAATGTTGGCATGCTTTAGGGATCAATAATATAAACCCCACTACTTCTAGTTGTGATGGAAACACTAGCTCAAAGCATAAAGGAGGGTCTACAATGGGAGTTACTGAATGTAGATGATCTGCTGTTAATGGAGAGAATATGGTTGAATTGAAGATGAACAGGTGAAAGGAACACAAGGAGGCAAAAAAAAAAAATAACCAGCTAAATCTATTTTCAACCCAATAGAAAAACATTACATTACATAGCCCTAAATATACTATTCCTAAGAAAATAACAGAATGATCAATAACAGTCAGAATGCCATCAAACATGGAAGACCTCAATCAAGGCTGACCTAAAGCTACAAAAATTTTATCAAACATCAACCAAGAAGTCAGAGCATAAAATCATTCTATCAAGAGTCAGGTTTTTGATTGTTTTAAAACAATGAACTCATAATCTTGTTAACATGAATGGGGTGAGGAAGAACCAATGCTGACCAAGAAGTAAATACAAACAAAACTAGATCTAATCTAAATTACACAGAGAATTTCGTATTAAAAAGAATAAGAAATAAAGAAATCATGAAGCACTCATACAAATTATTTTTAAAAGCACATTGTTTAAATAATGGCCACTGACATAAACACAGACCTTAAAATTTAGAGAAGACTATGTGATGTTCATGCCTTTCTTGAAGGCATGAACATTACACAAGATTGATAAATGAAATGAAATGGAATAAAGCAAGAAATCAAAACTGGGTCGTCGCTTCAACTAACAGTGTATAACAAGCAAAATGGCAGCAAATAAAACACTGGTCTTTGTAGAACAAAGCCACCTTTGTACTCAAACTTTGTAATGGAATAAAATTAGCTATAAATTTGATGCATATATCAAGTCAGAACTGCTTAAAAACTTCTTTTTTTTTAATTGTTTGTTCTGGTAAGCTAAAATTAACTACTTGGCCTTTTGTAATCCAAGATATCCCTCAACAGGTATCAGCGCCATTGAGATAACAAGGGCAAATAAATTAATGAAGACTGAGGTTTATATATTAAAAAGATGTGAAACAAGAACCATATCAGAGTTGTCAACTCAATTTGTTAGGGGCTTACCATCCAGATTATAATATGCACTAATAACATCTATGTCAATAAAACTGAAGCACACACACACACATTATATATATATATATATATATATATATATATATAAACATAATTAAGGGATCAGCAAATATTTG
>NC_068988.1:13400341-13402436 GCF_001194135.2 Octopus bimaculoides | reverse complement strand
ATATATATATATATATATATATATATATATATAGCTAGAAAGCAAAACTACTGACTTAACTGGTACTAATTGAAATTTTGCATCTGATATTTTATTGTACCCTAAAACATTTCTCCAGACAATCCACTTGAGAATTTATTGACTAAATATATAGTCCAACACCTCTTACTACTGTTTCAATTTACTGACTCACCAAATGCACAGAAAAGCAAAAATAAAACTAAGCTAAAGAAAGTGGGATTGCTGACAATAGGCAGCACCAGCTGGTGCACACTGTGTTAATATAGTATCTATCTGGTAGAGAAAATAAAAAAGAAAATGCATCTGTTATATGCAACTACATCAAACATCTACTCTGTGTTGAGATCATATACACAGGTGATCTTGCAGCTTTCATCTTCAAAAATATTCTAGCTTAACAATTTCTTTGGTTGCCCCTTCTTTTGCTCAACTGCAAACAATCTTTAGGAACCCCAAATATATTTGTTTTTCACTGGCTTATTTTTCTCCTAATGTGTCCCATTAAAAACTTTGCAAACACACCTCCACTCACCAAACATCTGATAATTAAAGCTCTTTTTAAATATATATATAATTACATTATAAAAGTCTTTTCCTTTTGCTTTTTTTCAATTACATGAGTTCTTATGATATTCTATTAAACAAAAACGAGAACCTTTTTACAAAGCATGCACCCTCTTAAACATTTACTCTTGGAAGAAATATATAACACCCACAATTACAGAACTAAAATTAATTATAAAGCTACTTGATTGTTATATGTAAACTGTTAGAATTAATGTAAGTCTGAAGTCATATCAATGTCCATACAAAAAAAAAAAAAAAAAAAAAAAAAAAAAGACTTTAAATTGTCTAGATTAGGGACTTGTAGTATATTGTCTAAAAAAATTCCTGCCCAATTTTTGTAAAGAAAAATTCGTTTGAAATAGTTTCCAAGATAAAAATAATTTAAATACTGTTGTATGCAAAGACGGCATCAAAATTTACCATTAAAATTATCAGATCTTTTTTCATTCAACGACTGAAACTAGACAAAAAACAAAGAAAGAAAGAAACCAGATTAGATGTAAACCGAACTCCAGTAGTTAATTTCAAGACGTGAAAGAATTATAAATAGAAGATACACTTACCTTCCAGGCTTTCCACAGCATCATCACTTAAGTTTCCTGAGGTTTTTTGATCACCAAGAAATTTCAGAATGGAATATACAAGCTTCGAGACATCAGCCATTTTATTCAAAAGTAACTAGAAATAAATAAAAAAATAAAATTAATCATTATAAATTAAGAAAAATAATTCCAAACTGGACGAGGAAGAAAAACAAAAAAACACTTAGAGTATGCAGCTGTCACCTAGTCTAGGAATTCGATCTGAGTATATTGATCACACAACATAGTGTGGGGGAAATTTAATTAATTTGGGCTTCGTAAATAGAAAAGTTTGGTTTTCTATGCAAAAGTCCGATACGGACTGAAGTTTCCTAATATTTATTGGCAGAGCGTTCTGCATTTTGGGAGGCATAATTCAACATGAAACTAAGAAGGCTTTTCTCATGTTACATTAGTAACTACTAAAATAAAACTTAGGGTATTTTTCTTCTTTTCTTATTTTTTTAAGGATGGTAACTAACCATTAAAGTTGAAGGTATCAGTTACTTCTTTCCGATCACATTACTGCAGTTCTGAAAAAATGTCTCAACAGACGAAACTCAAGACATAAATATAAATACATACATAATATTAGACTAGCTGGCTAAACACCTAGTCATACTGAGAAAATATAAATAGTAATGATAACATTGTTAACATAACTGTTTATATATTTTCATATTTCCATCATCAGAAAGTTAACAGGATTACAAAGTTAGGCTAAGACGAATATTATATATATATATATATATATATATATATATATAAATTATACAATCTTTGTTAACACGAGAAAACTGGAGTAATCTTGAAATGGTGTCGTTCTTTGATAAAGAGGAAATAAACTACACACACCCCGTCATAATATCGACATCTTATTAAATAAGCGTAAGAAACTCCAAGCTTGCAAGGATATATTTATAACA
>NC_068988.1:13396197-13400180 GCF_001194135.2 Octopus bimaculoides | reverse complement strand
CAGTATACAACACGAACATATATACATCATTATATATATATATATATATATATATATATATATACACACACATATATAAATATTCACTGATGTAACAGGATTTGGAACTACAGCTGCTATCAATAAACTTACGAGAAAAGTTATATAGTTAAAATATCTCAATATGAAATATTTTTCGAAAAATACTCAATATAAACATTATACAACAGAAATATGAAGATCCCCTTAAAGTTATGTTGAAGAAGGTCCATAAAATAAATAAAAAATCGACTCACAACTTACAAGCTACAGTCCTATGCCAGCAGAGCGCCACAAAGCAATTCGAAAAATTCTTTTTTACGACTTCCTCTGACGTAGTTTCTGCCTCGAGATTATTAAACATTAAAAATGAATTTAAACAAATCTATATTTACAACCGATTAAATAAAATAAAAATTGGTTAATACTTACTAAAAACAGGCTTAAAGAATTTGCTAATTAACTATGACGCGTGGTACCGTAAACCGCCACTTTTAGAGTTATAAGTGGAACGCCATCTGGTGGAGAGTATCCACTTAGAATCTTATTGAATGAGGTAGTCTCAGGCAATGAACTCCGTCTCACTTCACTAATATATATTTATGGGTGTAGATGCATATATAATTATCATTAGTAAACATAAAGAACAATTAATCACGTATAAATAGTTGGGATTTTGATTTAAAAGGCGCGGGAAATGTTTTTTTATTACACCCGTCTCATTTTGAAGGGTGAGGCGCAATAGTTTCAGGTTCAATCGGTCTTCGCGGTATTTTTGGCATGTGTCTTTTACCATAGCCTCAAATCGACCGAAGCTTTGTGGTTGAAATTCGGGCGATGGAAACTGTACAGAAGGCCCGTCGAAATGACCGTGCATGATTTAAGTAGTCGATTTAATCGTTACCCAGTTTAATACTACCACCTTGTAGTATTAAACTAAGAGAGTTCACCCTCTGTTGTAAGTTTATAAACCAAGTCTGTGCTATTGTTTTTGAAGTCCTGAAAAACATGGGCATTACCCTTTCTCCTCCGAATAAGCTATAAAAATAAAAGAAAGGATAACCCAATGATCCGCATAACATGAAGGTCTCAACATTGTGCGACATGCTAGAAATATCAGCCAGTTTTCTCTCAAATTCTACCTAACGTCTTAAAACACGGTACACCTGATAATGTAATCTTAGATACTTTACTGCTACAAAACACCAAAAAGAAAAGTCAAGACAGTCTCATTAGGAGACTTGGTTTTAGGCCCTATCGACCAGAACTTCAAGGACTACAATATCACAACTAAGAATTATTTAGACTCAAAGAACACTTTAAAATTTTCCAAATTTATTTCAAACGAGATATATTTGTATTTTGAAATAGTAGGGCCCCTGGTGTAAATAAGTCTGTAGATACATTATGCTACATATATTTTGAAGGTTAGTACTTATCGGACCGAATTCAGTATTGTATCATGATCAGTACCCACCGGAGGAGTTAACTTCTGCTTTTTACTCATTTTCGAGTTGATATTACAAGTATCAGTAGTCATTAAATCAATCAATCAATTTACAGAAAAATAGGCGATAGTACAGTTTCGATTTTGGAGCGTGTCGCTTTTCACCAAAACAAGTCCACTTTTCACACTTGGGTACCAGTTTGAAAACAGAAAAACACAATCACAGTATATGCGATTGTCCGACTTGCTGGAAAAAAACAGATAAATCTACCCCGAATCATACCCTATTATCTTAAAAAAAAAAAAAAAGACCCTTCCCCCATCATTAAAAGATGTGTTCGAGGTCCCCGTTGAGAGTCAGCGCAGATTTCGCGAGGTGTCTGTGGATGACATTTGGTTGTCGGAGACTAGAGAGGAATGAAGTAGAATATCATTCGTTTAGGTGTGGGTGTTGTGACTACAAGTAGGTTGTTGATATATAGGAGGAAGAGTGTCGTGAATCAAAACCGAACTCCAGGACACACAACACCAAAGCTGAAAGGGTTGTCGGTCAGAGAGAGAAGTTCCATTAGCACATGCCACAGTAGTAAAATAACAGGAACTCACTAATCCAAGGGACTATATGCAGGTGGATCCCAATTACAAGGAGTTTTGACTATTTTCGCATGCCAGTTGGAGAGATTTGGTGAAACTTTCACTAAATCTCTCAAAGGCGAGAGCCCGCTGGTGAGTAATAGAATAGGTCTCCTGTAGATCTGGTGCTCACTAAGGAAGGTTAGAACGCTAGAAAAAGTCGAGCGATTCATTTTTTTTTCTATTTTTTCAAGTATTTATAAGATGGAAACAAATAAATTGCAGAAACAACTAATTAACATTTAGAAGAATGATCGAAATAAAAATTTAAACATTTATATGATCGGAAGTTATAAATTACTGATGCCTACAAGTGCTTTGATTTGCTACAAATTACAGATATGAGCCTAGTTAGTGATGGACAAGCACAACTTCTTTCTGTATACAAACAATATTTCTTCCATTTTTTAAAAATTTTATTTGCTATAACATTGCCTTCATTTGTTTCAAAGTTTTATTGCAAGAGCATTATTATTGCATGCTCCAACCTCTGGTTCACTGATATGTTGTCTCCTCTCTCTGTTCTACAATTACAATGGCCTCTACTCCTCGCGGTTACCTAGTATTGTGCAACCTCCATTCACGCACCAGATCGGTAACAAGGGGCACGATGGGATTTAGTCGCCCTCAGATGATAAAGAAGTGGAATTAAACCCGTGCGTGTATTATTAATATTGGCATAATGACTCTCCCTAGACACAACAAAATTTGCTTATTTCAATCTTGTTTACAAATGTTAAAAAGGTATTTCAATAAAATACTTGTTTCTAGTTTCTTATAAATATATTTGTAAGAAAAGACAAAGTTAAATTGATTAGATCTTTTAATACCATTCGTTAGCGGATAGTTGGCTGTTATTTCTAGCAGGTCGAACGCAAAGAGGGCTCTGTGGCTATGAGAAGTGCACGTCAAGCGAAAGCGGAAAAGAAAAGAAAGTGTAAAAAACGCGAAATTGTTAGCTGTTAAGCGAAAAGCGAAACAATTCTGTGTGGTTTAGAATTAGACGAGCGCAAAACAAAATAATCAACATGCATAGTCACCATGGAAATATTGAATGGTTTTAGTTCCCAGTTGGAACCTTATCGCTAGAGACAAATATGTTTCGAGCAAGATAGGAAGCCTGTATATGGACGCTCGGTGTACTTGAAATAGCAATCTCATTTACTGCGAATCACTCCTACCGTCTTTATAAAAAGAAACATACAGACGGTCTCTGAAACAAAAAAAAAAAAATAGCATGGTTGTAGCTGTAATGTATTTCTTCATAAGTCTGCCAGATCAGAGATGTCTTGGGATAAACAACAATGAAAAATGTTCTTGGAAGGGTCAAGAAGGTTTCTCGGGCGACCTCATGATAAAAGTAAAAAGTTTTGCAAAACTAAAAACTTCTGTGTTAAATAAGAGCGTTGCGTTAATTTTATTACATTACATGTTATACTGGGTAAAATAGCAAAAATTACAATAATGTGCGATGAGTGTTACAGTAGAAAGATACCACGAATCACTAGCGTAGTTAGAGTGTGTGCCGCTTGGGGCGGCCCATCAGTTTTCCGTCCCCCAAATACATATTGCTTACAGCAGACCCAAAAGTGGTGGGGTGGACTGTCCCCTCTAGCTACGCTAGTGCCACGAATAGGTATTCGGTACCCTATGCTGCTGGAATGAGCTGAATAGCCCGTCGTTGCCAGGCAATTTTTACAATAGAATGTCTTATATAAATTTCTGCTTATTCTATGTCAGACCATGCCTTCCCCGACAGATAGGTCTCTTGATCAGGGCAGATTTGTGCAATTTTTCACAAAAAAAAACTTGTTGGGGATTTTTTTCCTTAGAGAGAGAGAGAGAGAGAGAGAGAGAGAGAGAGAGAGAGAGAGAGAGAGAGAGA
>NC_068988.1:13392463-13396096 GCF_001194135.2 Octopus bimaculoides | reverse complement strand
GAAGTAGTAGTAGAAGACACAGAAGAGTACATTGACCTCGAGAACAAGAGGCCAGAGAAATGCCTAATTAGGGTAAAGGAGCTGTAATACTTATTATGGGGATATATCCTCTCTGAGATGAAGAAGATGAAGGAGAAGAAAGGAGGAGGAAGAAGAAGAAGAAGAAGAAGAAGAAAGGAAGAAGAGGAAAATGATGGTAGTTGGGGGAGGAGGAGATCGTCTGGTTGTTGAGTTTAACAATAGAAGACTGTCACCTCCTCCGTACTCGATCCCCCACACACCCCCACCCTTCGTCCCCGACGACTTCACCCTCATCAACAACAGCAGCAACAACACTGTCAATCCCACCACCACCACCACCGCCACCAACCACTCCACCCTAACAATGTCACCTGACCACTACTGGGTCAAAACCACACTGACACACATTTCACACTGTACACACACACACACACACATACAGACAACAAATATATATATGCATACACATACACACACCATATATATATATATATATAAACACACATGTCTATTTGATCGTTTCACATGACTTTATTCATTAAAACTTCGGAAGTTTTCCGATTAGGTAAACTTTAAACCTCAGTAACATTTTTCTGCAATTTTTCTGGAACAACTAAATAACAAAATTGGATTTAACGTGGAAAATTATTTCAATATACCAAATTTGGAAATTTTAACGTAATTCTAAAATCTCACAATATGTGATAGCAACAGGGAAGACCCTACAAAAGTAGACAGACAGACAGTTATAGGACCTCTCTCTCTCTCTCTCTTACACATACACACACATTTACAAACGTATACACAGGTAATCTGAGTTTTAAATGGTGTTTAGTAGACATGTATGTATGTACTGTGTGTGTCTGTGTGTGAGTGTTTCTTTACGATGGATATCAGAAAAGTCACCTATCGCCTCTCTCTTTAATGCTATGTATTCCTCACACCCACCTTTCTCTCTGTGTGTTGTATCTATGTATTTACGAAAGTATGTAGCGTCGCATGTATATGACAGCTGTATTAACGCGGACGTCCCATTGCTACTCAATATTTGTAGCTTACATAACGCTGTTCTCACCTTCCCTGATATAAGTCACCTTCACTCTGCTACTGCGTTTCCCTCCGACTAATAGTTTTTGCAACCTTCTTATTTTATCATATAATTCGCTCAACCCCAGTGGGGGGGGGGACATTATAAATTTTTATTGAAATCCAATTAGCCTATTATTGTTAGTGTAACGTGTATGCAAAGTTTCGTGAATATTGGTTCGCTGGTTTAGGAACTATAATGGTAACAGACAGACAGAAATTGCCATTTATATATAAGATAGTGCTGAATTCAAGTACTCCTATGCTTCGGGAAAAGACAACTAAAATCTACCATGATACTTAAATGGTCTCAATCTATTTTGGCATTCATCGTTAATTTATTGCAGTGTCAAAAGCGAATACCTTAACTCTCCCCGCAAAAGCACGTTCCATGGTAAGTTTCTATCTTCACCAAAATCTCCAAGGATCTATTCAAAGCTAGTGGAACATGTTACAGTGTGTCCTAATAGCACCCCTTCCAAAAGAGCAACCTCTCTGACTTAGCCAATTACTGATTAATTGCGCTCACTTCCAGCATTTCTTTCATAAACTTTATTCCCTTTCTCTTCCTCCTACCAGTACAGTTTTCTGTACTTCTAACTTACAATTCTACGTCATTCACACGTGGACTTTCATCTTAACTAACTTCTGTGAAAGTAATGTTCTTGTACATGCACATAAGTATGCCATTGATCGTGAAAGAAAGCAAAAAAAGAAAAAAAAGAAAAAGGGGAAAAAATAGTGGTGGTGGGAGCAGTTTTAAAATGTTTTGTACTCATTTGAGATGGCGAAGAGGGTGACAACAAAACCACTTGATTTTTATCTCGTGGGTTAAAAGTATCGTGTTAAACTGTTCCGTTGTAGTGTGTGCTGTTGGGGATTTCTCCATTACATAATTTCAAACTGATTATCAACTGCATTTATCTCATTTGACAAAGAGGGTCCAGGAACATAAAGGGCGCTGTACCTTCTCTAACTAACTTATACTTTTAAAATTATCCAAATGCATTATATGAGTGCGAATTAGGGACGTTGGTTGCTGAACGTATCACGGGCGTTAGATGCTGAACGTAAGGAAAGTTCATGATTTTTGAAAGGTAATGTAGAATGATATTTTCCATTTCATATGTTGAACATTGGGATCTTTTTTAAAACGGGGGCCACATTTTTCATTAACGAAACACTTTGAAACTTGGAACACTGGTAGAATGTGTCATATAAAACATCTTTTTCTCTTAGTCTTCTTAAAAAAAAAAGAAATCCATAAGTTATTCCATGTTAAAGTTGTCGTATTTCTGTAATTTCAACCAATCACTGACGTCCATTCAGCCGATATACATTAAGTGCCGACTACATAAACAAACGATTCTGAAACAATTCTATCGGTGATAGGGTTAGGGTAAAACAGCAAATTTAAAAAGAAAAAAGCAAATAAAACGAAGAAAAAAAAGAAAATGAAAAAAGCAAATAAAACGAAGCTATGGCTTAATCAGCCAAAGGAGTAAATATAAACAACTGAATACTTGTCAGTGATTGGTTGAAATTATCGAAATAAGACAATTTTTTACATGAAATAAATTCGAATACAAAAATATTTTTCTGTTCTATAACACAAAATAGATAAGTATACGAAGTTTGAAAGTCTTTCCGTACCAAAAACACTACGTAAAACATTAATGAAAAATGTGGCCCCCGTTTTAAAAAAGATCCGAACATTGAAGTAAGGAAAATGTTAGGAAATAAATTGTTGAGAATACCGAGAATCCCGAAACTCTTTCGTTAATTGTTAAAATACGAAAAATAGAATAATTTGATGATGCAACACGACATCATAACATTTCACTTTTAGAGAATATTGTAATGTATGGAAAAAAATTCCAGTAAAAGAGATATAGGGGATCCACCAAGGGGATTATTGAACACGGTCAATGGATAGATTAGGAGAAAGATGAAAACATAAGGTAAGCTGATCAGGAAAGACAACGATGTTGGTTGCATCTACAGCCATCTTACGCTACAAGTTTTGGTGATCCACAGATGGATATTTATTTAATCACAGAAGATTGATCAGCGATTTGAGTTAAAGATCTGCTGCAGATAATAGTAAGCTAGACTAGATGTTTTACTAAATTCATTCGGCATACTATCTTTTATCCCCTACAAGCATAATTTTGTACTTAGTCAAAACAATCGGTATTATTAGTCGCCAATATCTCAGATTTTCCCTCACCTTGGAGAATAGCACGAAAATAATGTAAGAGTATACTCAGTTCATTAAACTATCCCTACACAGTTCAATTTTATTAAATACCAACTAGCAGATATAAAATTAGAACATAACCAGTTCAATATTGTATAATACCTTTCTTCCTATTCCGATATTGAAGTACGTGGAGGAAACAAGTGTCACTGAACTGAAGCAAATTCTAATTGAACCAAATCTTTCCCTCTTCACACACTAAAATCTCTTTGAAAAAGCCAATCTCAACTTTTTATTTTTCTGCTTTTTGATTTGTCAATATCAAA
>NC_068988.1:13390580-13392082 GCF_001194135.2 Octopus bimaculoides | reverse complement strand
ATTTGGTGCATGAGAGAGTTTGATGCAGCTGCTCTCATCTGCGCCTCCTGCCGTGAAGTTGGTTCATCTGGGACACCTGACAGGAAGAGGTCCAGCCTTGTCTTGAAGACACCTACATCCACCGCATGCAGGTCTCTCAGGTCCTTCGGGAGGATATTGAAGAGCTGTGGACCTTTGAAGCCCAGGCTATTGCAGTATCTTGTCCTACATCTTGATGGCAAATTTGGAGTCCTTGGCACTATGCAATGGCGTCCAGTTCTTTTATTTGTGTAACTTTCGATGTCAAAATTTTGGACAATATCTTCGAGGTTCTTCCAGGTGTATATTATGGCATATCTTTCTCGTCTACGCTCTAAGGAATAGAGTCTTAATCTGTTGAGTCTTTCCCAATAGCTTATATGCTGCATAGAGGCTATCTTCTTCGTGTAGCTTCGTTGGATTGCCTCAAGTTCTGAGATTAATTTGACACTGGTTGGTGACCATAGCTGAGAGCAATAGTCAAAGTCAAAGTGATATTGATGTATATATATTAATTATAGGAATGACATTCATTTTTGCCATAAATCAATAAATAAGAAAAAAAAACTTAATAAAAGAGAAAAGATTTTTTTAAAACGTACCAGTCAACAACTAGGATAGATTAAATCGACTGCATCCTCCGCCAAAATTTGAGTTCTGGTGTCAATGATAGAAATAAATAAGAAGAGCAAGATAGGATGGATTATTGACAAGTAATTCGATGATATTGGAAAATTTTAAGATCGATACTTTTCAGTATTTCACTTTAATTTTCATCGAGTTAACAAATGGAACATATATTTTAAAACTATCACAACCAGCTTACAAATTTAACTAAAATAAAAAGAATGGCGCCGAATAAATTATTTTTAAAATAACAATTCTAGTTGTCAGTGAAATCTAAAGCCACCTTTTATTACTTTTAATTTTAAGAATAAAGGATTTAGTTTTAGTAATTTAAGAATGTTAAGTAAAAAGTTAGCTGGTTATTCGAACCACATTTTAAATTATGCAGAAGTTGAACATATGCTGAGGAAATATATTAAACGCTGTAATTTCCGGTGACGTCACTTCCGCCTATAAACAATCACCATTTTGCCGGCAATCCGTTTGCACAAATTTTGTGCACAACCATGGCTGGTACAGCGGTTGCTGATTGTAAACTCAATACAAAAGTCATTCAAGTTACAAATGTAGCACCTGGAGCAATTAAAGAACAAATGAAAACCTTGTTTTCCTTTCTTGGAAGGATCGAGGAAGTTCGCATGTACCCATCAGAGTAAGTTGATTTGACCCGTGTCGTTTGCCATTTCGTGTCTTTGTTAAGATATTTAGGTTTATCGCACAGTAAACCAGCTTGTTTTAAAGATCTAAACAAAAAAATAATTAAATTATATATTTATTACATTTTCTTTGTATCATTCTTCTTGATTGTTTTATATTATTGTTAATTAACATCAAATTCGTCACCAGATCCTTATATA
>NC_068988.1:13386324-13387352 GCF_001194135.2 Octopus bimaculoides | reverse complement strand
TATATATATATGTATATATAATATATATTATATATATATGTATATATATATGTATATATAATATATATGTATATATATATGTATATATAATATATATGTATATATATATGTATATATAATATATATTATATATATATATGTATATATATATGTATATATAATATATATGTATATATATATGTATATATAATATATATTATATATATGTGTGTATATATATATATATATATATAATAAAATCAATTTTGTGTATAGTTAATGAAGTCATGCAAATTACTTTAAAAGTACTATATAAGTTTAGGCATTAAATTCATAACCATTTTAAAGTGTTTTCCCCGTTGTCGAACGAATATTTTACAAATTTTACGTTCGAAGCTTTGACCTTATTGTGTTAATAAGTTCCGCATAGATGAATACATAGCCAACTGAAGTAAAGTACAAATGTTTAGTTTAGAAAGAATTACAAATGAAGTTTATGTTAAAAGATGTGAAGAGTTTTCAATATACTCAATTGATATTTCTTCACTTGCAGTCTTGAATGTATCAAATTTATAAACAGGTGAGTATGCAATTTATTCACTTGCAAACTGGAAAACACCGAAGAAAATATATAGTTTCTATCATTTAATAATATAAAAATAATTGAGATTTTTAAAAATCTTTCTCTGTAAATGATGGTAAAATATATGTATAGTTTCTGTCTTGAATCTGTTAGTCCCTGATAGTATGCGGCAACAGGACTTATCTTTCATAGTCCGACTGTTTGCATCTTAGTAGTTTGTCATGTAGATAGCTGTCAGCATGTAGAGGACGATCTGCTTCAAAATTTGCTACTTTGCAGATATTGGGATTCCGATTATTTATTTATCTTCTTCTATGAGTCTTTCCAAAAATAGTACTTTACATTTTTTTTTTTTTTTTTTTTACGTAAGTAAAAAATATTTAAACATAAGTGCTTTGATGTTTTATATTTTTGACACCGCGGAAAAATGCATTTCCGACAGCTTACGAAGTCAACTAAGACAATT
>NC_068988.1:13349490-13386314 GCF_001194135.2 Octopus bimaculoides | reverse complement strand
GGGGGGGGGGGGGGAATTTAGTACTGAAATTGAGTCTGTTATGAAACTATAAATTTACCAATAAACTTCATATTCTCAACTCACGATGCAAAGCTTCTTTTTAAAATCAAACTGTTAGCTTCATCAATATATTCTTGATGCATGAAGAGTTACCTACCTGACCCATGAGCGTCTTTAGCGGAATTCATTCTGTTGCAAGCGTTCAAATTAGTCTTAGTTCCACCCTGCCCGCGTTTTACCTACAGATGCCTAGGTTGTCCACAGCTTGCATCATCTCATCAGTCTGCGAGGGCTTAGAAAGGTTGTGGCTATTGCCCCACCTCCTGAATCTCCATGACGTGTTACCACAAGAAAATGATGGAGGCCATTTCTGTAAACATTACGTAAAATTTAATGGCTCGTCCATGTTCTGCCATGTGTCTTTCCATTCTAATAATTTTTAGTTATTTCGACTACTATACATATTTCCCCTCTTTATAGTTATTTTCAAGATGGCCAGTGATTTTTTTGTGATATCTTAATTAGAAGAAAGATAGCTGGATAAAATTAGCTGATTAATCTTATATTTGAAAAACCTAAAGGGTAAATTACTCACAGACGCCATCCGCGTGATAGACAATAGTTAAGTGGGTGTTAACATTTAATATTTGGTGCTTCATTTACATTACTAGTACGTTGATGATTATGCTTCATTGAAGAGATCTAATAAGATTGAAATATGTCCCAAATTATATCCAATACTTAACGAAATGATTGAAATAGTATTCATCTTAGTCTTTTGTTTATAGGCATGGCAATTATTTTTTAGGATTTGATGTTCACTGCGTTGAATATTTAACACTAAGTTAACTATAGGTGGAAACAAATATGAGAGAGTTATTAGTGTTTAGTATGGGACTTTAACAGGTTAAACACTGGCTGTGATGAGAAGAGAGACAGATTTCAATATGTTAGTTATATTGAATAAGTAAATTCAGAAGCCATTGTGGTGGTGGTAGTGAAAATAGACAAACTTTGGTGGTGGTTGTAATGTGTTGATGACCTATTTGATGGATTTTTCTTAGATACAGTCTAGAATGTATGTATAATGTGTACACTGTTCAAGTGCAAATAAATAGCTCTTAAAGTAAGGATTATTTGAAGCTTTGATGCAGTTTTGGCTGTGTAAAGTGCCTTCTTTGGGGAGCTTGTCAGACATTGTGATGGAGTGGTTGCAAGATGCTGTTGAAGGAGACTAAATTGTTGAGTTTCCACTGCAGAAGGTTGTGTAAAAACTAACACTTCCTTTCTCCGAGCTTAGATTCAGTTTCAAATCTAAGCTTGGAGAAAGAAAGTGTTAGTTTTTACAGATGTGCGAGTCAGGTTGGAAAGGATAAGATTGTGTGTGGTTAAAGCCTGTATGTGGAAAGGAAGAGAATAATATATATTGGTATCATCAGTGTAGAAGTGAAGCTCTATTGATATTGGAGTGGAATATGCTTTTAAAAGTTTCCAGTGCAGTAATTAATGACATATAAAGCCTATAGGCAAGTAGTTTTCTTACAAGCTTTGTTGATGTCAGCAAGGTTGCTTTAACCCTTTTGTTACCATATTCCTGTTGAAATACTCTGCTTTTGTTTCGATTAATAAAGAATTTAGTAAAGTAAATTTGTCATTTGGTGTTTGAAAGATAAATGAGAAGGATATTTTGATGGAGGGTTTTAACTTAAAGCATTTAAAACAGGAAGAGTGAAGTGTAGAACAAGAGGTGGTCTCAGATGGGTTGGAATCAAGAGTTAGTAGATCAACGAGGAAAGTTTTTAGTTGATTTGATGGTTTACTACTGGAGATAAACTAAAAATGGTCATTTCTGATTGTTTCCACCAAGTGTTGTGTGTAACAGCAATAGAATGGTTTCATATTTTCTAATCTCAGAGTAAACTCTTTATAGAAAAAGCTTCAAGAGTCTGGTAAGAAGAGAAGTGGCTTAAGTGAACACTGTATCATTGTGATGGTTAGAACACTGTTGGAGAGATTTGCTTTATGTTAGAGTCTAGAGACTAAATTTCATGCAGAAGAAGGTGATCCAATTGGACAAGATTAAGTGACTGCTCAGTGATTTGTGTGGAATGATTTGGATTCATAGATAGAAAGGTAAATGAAATTCATTTGTAATAACAACAAAAGATGCACACCTGCAGTTGATGAAGCTCTCAAGAGGAGGAAGGGCAATTCCCATATTTCTTTTCAGGTTTCTCCTTGTCTAGTGTCATTCTCTGGTCAGAAATCTTGTCAGAATATTTGCAATAGAATGGATTCCTGGAGGCTCCCAAGGATTATGTGGTGGAGATAGATCAGGTAACAGTTTAAAGTTTGCCACTTTAGAACAGGAATGGTCCTTACAACATGCTCCCACATAATTTCCGTCTGCCAAATTTGACTCAGAGGTCCTTGGTTGACCTCAGGCTATAGAAGACACTTGCTCAGGGCACTGCACAATAGGACTAAACCAGAAACCACATAGTTGCAAAGCTTCTTAACTACAATAATAGTTGTCATATATTGCACAAAGGCATCTTTTGTTCTTTGAATGTTTATCTTGTATAATTTTAGATTACAGACAAAATGTCTAACAATTGATAATGACGAGAATTTTTCTGTAATTTTTAGATACCAGTGTAATGTTTTTGTTAACCACTTAGGTTTTCTTGTTTACAAGCTTTGGGGAAAAAAGAACAGTGGTTGTGTATGGACCATAACAGTGTGGCCATTATATACATCTGTTTATTAACCCTTTAGCATTTAAACTGGCCATATCTGGCCCAGATATTCTACCTGCTTTACATTCAAACTAGCCATATCTAGCGCCTCACACATACCCTCATTGACGCTCTAAAAATAAACAATCACATCATTGAAACCTCAAAACTATGAGATAATGCATGGTTAATTCAAAACAATATGGATAAATAAAGCATTACATATTTTTAAAGTATAGAGCAGCCAAATTGTGTGCTATGCCACTGAAATGGAAATATGAAAAAGCATATTTATAAGGATTGTCTCTCACTGCTTATGTAGCTAGCTTAGATTCGTTTGGCAGAGAAAGGTGGGTGTATTTGGTACAAAATTAGACACTTGAGCAATCAACTAACTTGTATTTCTGTATAATTTTTATATAGGTATGAAAAAATCTTAAGATAAGCTGACACAATGGATAGATAGTAGTGAGAAAGAGGTCAAGAATATTTAATGAGTGAGATTATATACAAATTAGTATTTCTTAGTGATATGATTTCTTTGATATAAAATTAACGACAACTCCATATTTTTTTACAATATTTTCATGTAGCTTTAAAAATAGTTATCTCCGTTTTTTTTCTCTCTTTCACTTGACATGTGGTTTGTTAAAGCATTCATATATTGTATGAGTTTTGTACAAAATTCTGATCCTTTAAGCATGTTTTAAAATGTTTGTTCTAGTTATTTGATTTCATTAGCTTTGCTACTTTCAATTATTTTTAATTAATCGTTTGCATTTTTCTTTCTTTTTTTTTGACGGACTGATCTTGATGGCAGTCTATCTTACCTGGCTTAACTGTTGTTCTAAGTTCATTATTTATGAAATATTCAGAGTATTTTAGTTTGTGCAGTTATCTTTGTCTTTGCCTCAGTCTTGTTATGCTTCTATTTTACTTTATTATGGTTTAAAGGGAATAAATTAATTTGAGACAAAAAGGGAGGATGCTTTTTTTTTTTTTTTTCTTAAAGCCAATTGTCTGGTGACTGATATACTTCTTTGATACAGTTTTAACTTAAAGTAATTCAAAAGTTTTGTTTAATATTCAAATGTTTGTTAAAAGTTGAGTTTCATTCTTATTTTTACATTATTTTTATGATTCCATGTTGGCACATGTTGGTTGGATCTTCAGCATTTGTATGGGATCATGAAACCACTATTTTAGGAAGAGATGAAATGTTAGTTGTTTCTCATTTGTTTTTAGCTGATTATGCTCAATTTTCATTTCTTAACATAGGAAAACAACTTACTCAGCCCACTGTCAAAAACCATTTATTAACCCTTTAGCATTCAGACTATTGTCAGATGTAATACTTATTTGTTCTGAATTAATCATGCATTATCTCATAGCTTCAAGATTTCAATGATGTGATTGTGTATTTTTAAAATGACATTGTAGGGTAGGTCTGATAGGCTGGATCTGGTCAGTTTGCACATAAAATGGGCTGAAAATTTGGGCCTGATATGACCAGATTAAATGCTAAAGGGTTAATGACTTTTGTAAGTAGTTTGGAAAAGAAAAACAACACATTAAAGCTCAGTCAATGTCCTTTTGAATAAAACTACTGAGATAAAAGTTACTGATTGATATTAGGAAAAGCATTCAGCTGTAGAAACCATGTCAAAGCAGACATTAGAGCTTGGTGCAGTTCCTTAGCTCGCCAACTCTTGTTGAACCATCCAACCAATGCCAGCATGGAAAAAAAAATGTTAAATGATGATGATTTTCAATTCTAATGTAACAAGTTTTCAAACTAGTCAGGCATAGTTCAGTATTGTCAGAACTTGTAATCTATTAAAAAATGAAAATATTTTTCTTAGGAGCTAAGAAATATTATTAACTATAATATTTCTGGCTACTAAGCAGCATTTAACAAGCATTAATTATCTTTTGTACATCTCTCTAGTGTTCTTAATATGTTAAATTTGTTTTCCTTTTCTCAGTCTGAGATGGAAGCCACTCTACATAGTTGTATCAAAGCTTTATAAATGATCACTAACTACTAAAATCTATATTTCTGTTTTTCAGTAGATGTGTGGCAGTTTTTAGTTATGTTTGGAATATTGATGAATATGTAAATGAGAATGGAATTTTCTTATTGAGATGTTCGTGAACAAAAAAATAGTGGTGTCATTTTGTTTCTGGACTGGAAATTAGGTACAGGCACAACTGAGTGGTTAAGAAGTTCACTTTTCAACCACATGGTTTCAGGTTCAGTTTCACTGTGTGGCACCTTGGGCAAGAGTTTTCTTCTATAGTCCTAGGCTGACTAGTACCTCATGAATGAATTTCATTAATGGAAAATGTGCTGAAGCCTATCATTTGTATTTGTCTCTCATTACTTGACAACTGGTATTGGTTTGTTTATATCCCTCATAACCAGGCAGTTTGGAATAAAGAGACCAGTAGAAATCAGTACCAAACTTAAAATATTACGGTTGAGCCGATCTAATATACCCGAGCATCTTTTGTGCCATCAAATATGGTAAATAGTTCTGAGGTGCTGGTGGAGCATCATTAGCAGCTGTAAAATGAATGAAAGTAGAGAAGACAGTATGGACATGGATAGAGGTGGACTAGGAGACTATCTTGATGTCTGTTGGGGAAGATGTACTTAGAGTAAACATTAGGGTGTTTTTTTTTTTTGTTTATGGAGGGTGGTTGAATTGTGATATAGGAAAGCATTTGAGATGATTGAATGAAATGCCTTGTGAATTAATTGAGTGTTGTTCTGAATATTCTGAAAACTGGTCATCCAAATGATGTCCTGTTTCACTCACCACGTTTAAGGAATTATGAAGTTAACATCAATCAAAAGGTTTCAAGGAAAACTTTTCTTAAACTTCATAATCAGTGCAAACAATGAATGCACAAATGGTGTAGTGGGATATTAAGTTGACAGTGGCAGTAAACTCTGACAGATGCATGGGAGCAGTCAGCAGTAAGAATACATTAGAATAAATTTCTTCAATTACTTAGAAGACTCACTAGGAGTAGTGGATAGCTTTTATTACCTGGATGTCCCTAATTAGCAGTAATAGGGTGTTACACAAGTACAGTTGCCAGGGCTCGATGACAAAGAATCCAAGAGCTATTGTATGTGCTGGAACAGAGTAAAGGATAGATTGCCTGATGTGTGTGCACAAAGTGCAGTACTGCATGATAGTGAGACATGGGCTTTGACTGTGGAAGATATGTGATAGCTAGAAAAAACATTAGGATAGAACTCGAATGAGCTGAGAGGAAATCTGGATATAAGAGGAATCAGCTGAAATGTACAAGATAGAAGATTGTGCTGGTGTAGACATTCATATAGAGAATGTCAGTTGTATAAAGAAGTTCTATTTGAAGTGGTTGGAAGATATGGAACAGGAAACCCTAGTAAGACTTGTGACAAAGCAACTAAATCTCCCAAAGGCCCATGGTAAGTGGTGACATGCTGTTTTAGGAAAGCCCTGCCCACTGTTGCAAGCATGGTTGCTCAAATGGTGGTTGAGATGTAAGTTATAATGTATATTAGGTTTCTTACTCATTGTGTTCCTGTTAAACCTCCATCTGTTGAACCTCTTCTTCATTACCCTTACATCTACCACTGGTCCTTCTCCCCTATCCACTGTACCGTGCTGCATGTCTAATGAAGAATGGCTTTTGCTCTTATCAGTGTTTGTTTCTTTCACTGTCACCCTTTATCACTTTACCTCTCTTCTGCTACTCACGTAGCATCACCTATCTTTTGCTATCCATCACTCATTCTCCTTTGTAGTCATCCATCTTCATTGCAACACCATTATGCTGCTAATTCTACATTTTATTCAATCTATTTACCAACAACCAGCATATAAAATAACTCTCTCTTCCTTACTTCCTCTCCTAACATCCTCTCAATCTTGTTACCTTGTTTGCCTTGAAAGAACAGAAACAACATAGAGAAGAGAGGACTCAAGTTTTGCAGGGAACAAGGCAGGTTCTCTATTGCTGGTCCATAATAAAATGAGTACTTTCTGTACAGTAGAAACTATGCCAAAATGAAACACAAGCAAGATGTGGTCTCCCACCCTATCTCAGAAGACATTCTGAATAAGAACTGAGATGACCCATCCACCCCATGAAGGATGGGAAGGAGGCATAATATGATGATGATTAAAAGGAGGAGCTTTTATGTGTCACTGGCATGGGTTCCTTTTACATATCACCAGCACTGGTCACGACTGTGGTTTCACTTGGCTTGGTGTGTCTTCTCAAGCACAGCAAATTGCCAAAGGCCTCAATCATTCAATGAGACTCAACATTTGGTGGTCATGCTTCATTACCTTGTCCCATGTCTTTGTGGGTCTTGCTAAATTCCGTTTCCCCTCATCTGTGAAAATTAATAACATAAATAATTTTGCTTGTGCATATTTTAAAGCACCTTGTCAATCCTGATTGAGCAAACATACAAAAGGCATTTTTACACGTGTGTCTATATGTGGAAGAAGCTTGCTTCTCAAACACGTGGTCTCAAGTTTAATTGTACTGCAGGACACCTTGGGCAAATGTCTTCTACAGTAGCCTTGTGAGTGAATTTGGTAGACGGAAACTGAAAGAAGCCCACCACACACACACATGTATATGTTTGTATGTATGTGTGTGTACCCTTGTCTTGATATCATACAATGGTTGTAAATGGGCATCACTGTCATACAATGTTGTTTGTTTCCACTCTTCTGTGAAAAATGTGTCTGGTTATAGGGAAATGTATGAAGGTTGGTGACTGGAAGAACATTTGGCTGAAGAAATTTTGCCTCTGAGTTCTGTCCAACTCATGCAAGCCTGGAAAAGTGAACATTAAACAATGATGATATCATCTTGTCTTTGTTTTAGTATAGTGTCCCATAGAACCACATGCTCTTGAATCCTTCTTTTTTAAGACAGTAGATTATGATACTGGAGAGATTTGACTGCTATGCAAGCAGGTTGTGCAACCCTATACAAGCTCCCCAGTAACTCACATTTCATCGGTGATCCTGGCAGCTGTCATTGTTATTTAACCCCAGTCAATTCTGATCAAGCAGAGCTAAGGTCAAATGCATTCATTGTGACCATCCCATATTTCTCTGTTTCGGAGACCATGTGCTCTTTATTTAAAAACAGTAGGATATGGTTTGAGGGAGATTTGGTTGCTATTTCTTGTACATCAAGTAACCTATATAGAAGCTCCTGTGGTAGTGCAGCTGTTAACACCAGTTAAATCTTTTTAGTGATTTTTTTCAAGCACAAATTCTTTTCCAGTTTGATTTTAATAACGGTTTTTAATATACCTATTTTCAAGTTTTAGTAATTTTTAGTAATTGCTCTTTATTTCATTAATAAATACAGCAATGCATTTACTTTTTGGATTTGTATTTTTGCTTCCTAGAAGTTACGTTCAGTTCATTTTAAATGATGTTTATATTGATATCCAGACACTCTCTCTTTCTCTCTCTCTCTCTCTCTCTCTCTCCAGGCTGAAACTCTCAAGCCACTATCGCATCTTGTAAATGTTTAATAAACATGTACTCTACAAAAAAAAAAGAAATAGAAATATTGAGTAATTCTTCAGTTTAATGTTAAATTGTTTTTATTATAACTTGACATAAAAACAAACATTAATATTGTGTGTGTGTGTGTATGATACTTGAGATGAAATATACCCCTTTAGCATTCAGATGACTCTGTCAAATGTAATGCTTATTTATTCACATCATTTTGAATTAATCATGTATTATCTTGTAGCTTCAGGATTTTGATGATGTGATTGCATATTTTTAGAATGGTATTCTAGAGTAGGTGTGAGAGGCTAGTTAGCTTAAACATAAACCAGATAGAGAATTTGGGCCTGATATGGCTGGTTTAAATGCTAAAGGGTTAAATGTCATGAAATAATTCATTTTCAGTTGGTTTGATATGTTTGTTTATATTTCTAGGAAGACTATGCAGAGTATTACTTTATGAGTGGTTTAAATAAATATGTTTGAAACAATACAGACATGATGTTAATCAGTCTACCTTTCCTTCAATTTATATTATTATTGTTTAGAGATATAAATTAAAAAAATTCAACACTTCCTTAGAAACACTGATGAACTAGAGTAGTGGTTCCCAAAGTGGGCTGTATTGCCCCCCTGGGGTGTTGAAGAAATGTGAGGCAAAAATAGGGTGGTGATTTATATGAATACAACAAAATAATGGGGTCATTAGGTTAAGTTTCATTTGTGAAGTACAGTTGCTTTGAATTTGCTGTAGAAAGAGGTCTATGTTTGTGATGGTTAGTTGGGGTGGAGGTGCTAGGAATGTGGCCTGGGTGTCAAGGGGGCGGCAGCCCAAAAACGTTTGGGAATCACTGAATTAGTGTTATAGTGATTTATCCTAACACTTAACCCTCATCAATTCAATTAGTACATTTAAAAAGTTTCTGTAGCTCTCCAAGCGTCATTGACTTCAAAGCATCAAGGTTGACTCTACATCATTTCCTACTTTTGGGGAACCCTTGCAATACATTTCATGTCTCAGGCAACCCCTACATTACAAATCAATGTATATCTTTATTAATCTTTTTCTTTCTCTTTCATAAACTTCCCAAGAGATTGAACAGACCATAAAACTATCTTTGGCAGTGCTAAATCCACGAGACTCCACAAAAAATTGGCTTAAGGAATTTTGTCTTAACCGAGACCGCATTTAGATCAAATTACCTTACAATTCTCCATTAGTCTCTTTACTGCTTACAAATGATATGATTTCCTTGTCTGTGCATGTTTAATAATAGAATTGCAAACATAAAATTGAACATGAAAATTGCTCAAAAATAATTTTACCTGTAATTAATGTATTTATTAGTATTTCTCATGGAACCCAAGTGTTTTGAGGAATCTTGGTTGGAAAATGCTGCTCTAAATGGTCCTTGACCTGCTAGAAATAGTAGTCAAATCTCCTTCATACAACATCTTACTGTCTAGTAAAAAAGAAGCAACCTACTGGATTATGTAATCCAAGGTACAATATATCTGAAAAGGTCACTAAGGTCATGACTGATACCCCTAGAAAAAAGATAATCCCTGGTTTCTCAAGAACAATATTATAATAACCCCGAAGGGATTTATCAGTCATGAAGGATTCATAAAGTCAGAGCTTAACCCAGTTTTCATGGAGGTATAAGTAATTGAATGGGACACCGGCAGTATCACAGGATTAACTTTCTAGCTGTTGCTAGAACTCATTTGCAGCTGAGTTGACCGGAGCAACATGGAATGAAATGTTTTGCTCAAGAACACAATATACCGTCTAGTTTGAGAGTGGAAACCTTGATCTTCCAATCATAGGTGTAACACCCTAACCACTACGCCATGCATTTTCTCAAAGAAATTTCTAATCCCTCTTGCACAACAATCTCAGCTTCATGACTGCCATAACACTCATAAACTACTTACATGGAAATAAAACTACTAAAACTGAAGATCTCCTTTGTTCATATTACTCTTGAAACTACATGTCCAGAACTCCTTAAATATTGTCTTGCCTATCTGGTTCACTCAAAGACAGACTCTATACACATCAAAAGCTTGGCCTATGAAGGTGTCTCCTCTTAAACTGCCTAAATGTACTTGACCAAGTAATCCTAAGTATTATATACCAGAAGAGATAACAGGATGGTCATAATTTGAATACTGGTCAAATAATACATGAAAAAGATAAATAGATCTCTGGGGTGTGCGTTGTTGTTTGGTTGACTACTTGCATGCCATAAGACTGCAACATTAAATATGTCAACAAGCTCACACTGTTAAGTTGCCAACCCCCCTCTAATAAACTCTTTAGAATTGGGACTGCTATTTATTAATCAATTCTCCTCTGTGTCTTCACTATCAGAATTGTTGATTATATAAAGACAGCAAAACAGATCCAATATGCCTTAACTGTGAGACAGCATGATTCACAGATATTTGAAGTGTGGATTAAAGCTTAGGATGACTGAAGTGAAAGACCCATGGGGTAAAAATAATCAGCTAATTTTGTTATGAATCTACTGAAGATGTTCTAGCTTTTCTGTTTCCTAATTATTTCCCTATATCTAAGAAAGTCAACTATCATTCTGAAACACTTTTCTAGAATACTTTTAATGTGTCCTTTGTCCTAACGGCTTGTGATTCCCTAATATTTTGGTGCTGCCTTATTTCTCTCTCTCTCTCTCACAATAAAGTGGACAATAAGGAAACTGAAGCAGTGAACAAGGAATTATAGTTCTGACTTCATTCTCAAAAGTTTCATTAATATCTTAGTTACCTTCACTCTCTATGAAGCATAGTTCATTGACAACTTTACTCTACTGTTCTTGACTCTTGGCTGTCCATTCTGCTTCACTCCAGTTGGATCTCTGCTTTTTCAGCTCTGCATCAGTATTTTGGAGCATTCTCTCTTCTGCCTCCTTTGTGGGTTCATATGTTTCCCTGAGGGAAGGCCTTCCTCTCCAAGGTCTTGTTGGTTTTCAATCAATGCTTCTGTATTTTTTCCCTTACAAGGGACGTTGGTCCTATGCAAACCCATTTTTACCTCTAAGAAGAGGTAGTCCATATTAGTTTGGCCTCTATCCTGACCTATCCAGTATGAGAGGCCCTACCAAGAACTTGCTGTCCATTGTCATAGCTGTGAGGGTTATTGAGACACACAAGCCACTATACTGCAACAAGGATAGAGCTTTGTGGTGGTTGACTAATATCTACACCAGTTCATTTCTGCTGCCACAAATCATAATTCCAAACAATATCCTAGATATTAGAGCCAGCAAATGGCATTTGCTCAAACTCTGAGTGAAGTTCATAAAATGAATTTGTCAAGTCTCTTATGATTTGAGAAAAATACATCAGTTCATCTTTAAGACCTTCAATAAATTTTTAATTAACTTTCTAATTAATTAGCTGGCATGAAGCTATTATTATATTTTATTTACTGACTGCTATCACATTCATTAACTATAATCTACCATTCTCTGTAAGATCTAACTATTTAAAGAAAGTCCTTTAGGAGTAAATAAAACATTATTAACACAAGTAATTCAAAAGACCCAATTTTCAACAGTGCTATACTGCTTATAATACAGTTCAGCTCCTGCTCGATACTGATACAATATCAATTAGTATATTACACTAATAAGAGTTTTTGTGAGCTTCATGCATTGGTGCTTGACTAATTAACTACTAAAATAAGCTGGTAATGACTTGTCACCAATCTGTTGTGTAACAAACATTTTCTCTTAATTATTTAATCTTCTTCCAAATTAATGCTATTTTAGTTTAGTAATTGCTTTTAAAAGTGAATGTCTGAAATCTGCTCTTATAATCTAAGTATTTCAACTAAATGCAATTACTGTTTTTTATTTTCTATCTTTGTGTATGTATTGGCTATTTTTCTATTAGCTCTATGTCCTTTGTCTTGATACTGGCATATTTACTTGTATCTGTTTTGTACTTTCAGTGAATCTGACTCCCAAGTATCAGCTCGAGTATGTTACGTGAAGTTCGAAGACCCAAGCAGTGTTGGTGTAGCCCTTCATTTAACCAATACAGTATTCATTGACAGAGCATTGATAGTTGTGCCAGTAATGGATGGTAAATATCTAAATAATTCACATTAATTTCCACACAATTCAACGCTCACAGAATTAATTTTTAGCACTTAATTGAAATATTTAATTTCTGTTTTAATTTTACTCTTTTTTTCTTTTCTTTTCAATATCTTTCTTGCTTATCACTTAACACTTCAGTTGTTTTCTTGTCTTTATTGTTATCTTTCCCTTCTATCTCTTCTATTTATTTCACACATTTTTTTTACTTTTTGTTTAACATTTTGTTGTTTTTTTCTTTTCTTTTTAATTGGTTAGAAAGTGTTTATTTGTGTATAGAGAAAGAGACAAATGGGTCTACTATAAATGTACTTAGAAAGATTATTAATGGATAAAGATGTACCCCATAGACTCTATGGGGTACATCTTTATCTATGCCATAGACTCTATGGCATAGAGGGATGAGCATTAAGCTCACCAGGAAAAGAGCCTTTTCTTTGTTTCCAGCAACATCTGCAGTCGTGATGAGAGATAAATGACAGCTTCATTTTGACATGTGGTTCAGTGTTCTGAAGCATGCTTGTTATAATACAAGAATATATCTTATTTCTGGGCAGACATCATCATCATCAGATGTCTGCCTTCCATGCTGGCATGGGTTGGACGGTTTGCAAGCCAGAAGGCTGCATCAGATTCTAATCTGATCTGGCAAGGTTTCTACAGCTGGATGCCCTTCCTAATGCCAACTACTCTGGGAGTGTAGTGGGTGCTTTTTATGTGCCACCGCCACGAGGGCCAGTCACACAGTACTGGCAACAACCATGCTTGAATGGTGCTTTTTACATGCTGACAGCACTGGCAACAACCACGCTTGAATTGTGCTTTTTACGTGCCACCAGCATGGGACCAGTCAGGTGGCACTAGCATCAACCACGTTCGTATGGTGCATTTTATGTACCACCAGCATAGGAGCCAGTCTGGTGGGACTGGCATCAACCACGCTTGGATGGTGCTTTTTATGTGCCACCGGCATGGGTGCCAGTCAGTGGTACTGGCATCAGCCACAACAATGAGTTCACTTGACTCAACAGGTCTTTCGCAGACAAATGAAACAAAAGCCAGAAAAGATTAAGATTCTACAAAGCAGATAAATACCAGAACAGAGCAACTATCTGTTATAAAACAAGAACAAATCTGAGAATAAATTTAAACACTCGTGACTGTTTAGTGAAGAAGCCTACTTTGCAACTACATGGTTTTTGGGTTCAGCCCCACTGTGCTGTACCTTGGGCAAGTGACGCCTTCTATAGCTTAGCCCAGTTAATGCCTTGTGAATGAATTTGGTAGGCAGAAACTCTGAAAGCCCATTATATATGTATATGTGTTTGTCTCTCATCACCACTTGACAACCACCATTTGTTTGTTTATGTCCCTGTAATGAAGCAGTTCAGCAAAAGGGTCCAATAGGAAAAGTACCAGACTTAAGAATAAGTACTGGGTTTGATTTGTTTGACTAACCCCTCCAAAGCAGGTAGAAATGGTAATTATGTAGAAGACAGCATGAATACAGAAGAATCAAAGGAGGCTGAAGGGTAAGGTTGTACCTTACTCATCACCTGCTTTGATTCTTCTGTTGAGGAGTGAGGTGGATTTAAACATGAGATGAAGGAGATGGTGATGAATGTAATGAATGGGAAACAAGGGTGCTTGTTTGTGCTACTTCCAGTCAGCAGCCATTCCTTATTCTTATCCACCACCCCATCCTGCCTACATTGACTATCCCAATCCCCAATCTTTATATTGACTTCACTCTCCTCCTACACATTCATAACCTTCTCCCCACACTCCTTGATTCTTCAGTATCCACTCTCTCTCTCTCTCTACATCACTTGGACATGTTACCATGTGGTCGCATTTTGGCATTTCATCATTATCCTCCCTCATCCACTTACATAAAATACAAAGCCGTGAATCTCACCTACAAGCAGTAAACCTGTTCCTGCTCTTCCTCCATCATATTTTAACCTCATTAACTTGATTAAAGTGTACACCCTGTCTCCTATTGCCCCTCTTGGTGTAGAGTGCTCTTCAGTCTTGCAAATTACAAAGTGACCTCTTCATCATCATCATTTAACGTCCGCTTTCCATCCTAGCATGGGTTGGACGATTTGACTGAGGACTGGCAAGCCAGAAGGCTGCACCACAGTCTTACAAATTACAAAATGACCTAGTACACTGTTGTTAGTGTTGGGAAGGGCATCCAGCTGTGAAAATCATGCCAAAATTGAGACACTGGAGTAAGATTTCTTCTAATGCATTAAATCCTGTCAAAACGTCCAACCCATTCCAGCATGGAAACTGGACATGATGATGTTGGAATTAGTTTGAATTAAATTATTAGAAAATCTTATCTGAACAAAAAGAGCATTATTAGCCTATAGACTAATAATACTCTTTTATGACACCAGTGTTTTGGGGCACAATCTGTTTACAACAAAAAAATAGGCATTAATCCCAACATAGGGGATGCTAAGGTTAGCATTGAACTTGAGAACTATAGCTTGAAAATCATATGCAACTACTTTCATTTGCATGAAAATATAATCACTTTGTTGTTGTTTAACCCCAAGTTAGCTCTGACTGAATATACCTATGATCAATGACATTCTACCTGTGACTGTTTTTTGTATATTTAAGGATTATATTATCAGATGAGAATTTTTTTTCTTTTTTACTACAGCAAGGTGTGACTTGAGGGAGGTTTGGTTTCTATTTCTAGCATGTCAAGCAACTTTCTGGTGGTTCTCGTGTTGTAAATACATTCATCATCATTATCAATTAACATCCACTTTTCCAAGCTTGTATGGGTCACACAATTTGTTGAGGCAGATTTTCTATGGTCGAATGCCCTTCCTGTTGCCAACCCTCACCTGTTTCTAAGCAAGCTAATTTTTCCTGGCCATGTTTTACATGAACAACACCACTTGTATGATGCTCATTCATGACCATCACATGATATCAATACAAAGGTACAGACACACACACATGCACACATATACATATGGTGGGTTTCTTTCAGTTTCTGTCGCTCAAATCCATTCACAAGGATTTGGTAAACTCGCCCATGGTCTCATACATTGGGACTGAACCCAAAACCACATCATTGGGAAGCAAGCTTCTCAACCACACTGGCACCTACTCACCCACCTATGCTTGCACCTACTCAAATAAATCATCAAATTTCATTAAAGCTGTTATATTTTAATAAATAAATGAAATTAATATTTTAAGTAATCAAAACAATGTCATAAATGTTATTTTCAAAAATACCTTAATTTTTTAAAAAATTACCCATCTTGTATTCATTTCTTTCATCTCTAGGGAAAATTCCAGATGAAACTACCGCTCTGCAGCTTGCACCTTCAGCTATAGCTGGAATGATTCCTGGCCAACCAACGTGGCCTAGTAATGTTGTCAGCCAGGTATGTGATGATCTTCTTTCTTTAGTTGTGTTGGTTGAAGTATATAATCTTTCCTTCCACATAATCATATGTTGATCTTTATATAGGATAAACATTGCTTTTATCCAATGGTATATTGCAATATTTGATGTTGGTAATAATAGCAATAGGGATAAGGTATGGAATACAAGTTCATGGAGAGAGAGAGAGAGAGAGAGAGAGAGTTTTGATGGACATTACCTCAGGAATTGGTAGTAGTTAATTGGCTTTTCTGTTTTCTAATTATTTCTTTGCAAAAAGAATAAGATAGATCACCTATTTATATGTATACATATGTCCAACACATGCTAGCATGGGAATCGGACAGTAAATGATTGAATGATGATAGTGTGTATACATGTATGAGTGTGTAAATGTGTATATGCATGTATATACACATGTAAGTTGAAAGCCTGGTTTTGAGAAGAATGTAAGCACACTTCTATTCTTTTGATGAGCAGAAAGAAATAGGGTAGTATCCTAACTGACTGTTTCATAGTTTGACTACTTTTCAGAGAAGACACTGTTTCCTCTCTCACTCAATAGCATAGAATGATCAGGTGTTATATAAAGTAACCCAAAACATCACTGAACATTTTTGCTTATACAGTTTTGGCTTTTCACATCTACATTGTCTCACTTGCTTTTATCAAATACAATTTTGTGATTAATATTATCCTTTTAATTTTTAGATGACTGGTCAAGGAAATGGACAAGTTATTACCACTTATGATCCTCGTTTGACTGCTCTTGGTTTAGCTCAGTATCCACCTCTTCCAGGAACCACAGACCCCAGCAAAATAGAGGAAATTAGACGAACTGTCTATGTGTTTAATATAGATAGCTCTGTAAGTTATGTTATTTAAATATATTTGTTTTATTGTGTGATGATTTTTCATTTTGAATATTTCCTTATCTATATCAGAGTGGCGATGGACCATTTTGTGTTAACATCTGCTTCTCCAGCTTGCATGGGTCAGACAAGGGTATGTTGGTTCAAAGTTTTCTACGGCAGGATGCCCTTCCTGATGCTTACCTTCACTTGTTTCTAAGTGAAGTAATAGTCTCTGTGTCTGTCAAACAGCAAATAGCCTGCACACAGTTATGTGGAGAATTGGAAATAAACAACACTGAATGAATGAGCCTTTTGTTTACAATGGTCATGCAACATGTTGAGAAGCTCAGACATACTTTTATGGTGCACTGTAAGCAAATGGCACAACCACATGAACAGCAAGGACATTATTTACAACCAGTAAAAGCAGGTGAAGATGAGGGAAATTTGAGGTCACTCACACAGGTACACATACATACATACATATATAAGTGTGTGTGTGTGTATGTACATAAAATAAAAATGATAAAGCTCTTTTCTGAGTCATACTCATAAGGTTGGTTTCTGGTTTCTGTGGTGTATATATTCCCCCTGGACAGGATGCCAGCCCATTGTAGGAATACTCACCTTTACCAGCTGGGTGAGCTGGAGCAATGTGAAATGAAGTGTTTTGCTCAACGCATCGCCCAGTTCAAGAATTGAAACCATAATCTTATGATCACGAATCTTACCCCTTAATCACTAAGTCACATGCCTCTATGTGTGTGTTTAAGATTTGTCAAAGGTAAAACAATGTAAAATGAAATACAAAAGTGAAAACAGAAGAACAGTTGAAGTTTTACTTCGTATTTCTTTGGTGTTTTGGAGTTAGGACCTCCAAAATACCATAGAGAAATGGGAGATGGAACAAAGATGTTATTGTTGCTCAGATATGTAGGAGAGGGTAGTGACTGGTAGTGTTGTATTAGTATGATTTGTGTAGTTCTTATATATGATGAGCTTCTTTCAGTTTGCTTCTGCCAAATCCACTCAACAAGTTTTGGTTGGCCCAGATCTATAGTAGAAAACACTTGCCCAGGAAATTCAATCTGTGAATATATTGAATGATCTTTGAAATTACAATGTTCTGTCATCAAAATCAATGCAAGATTGTTTTACATATTTATTTCACCTGTAAAATACTTTGTGAATATAAATCTTGCTTAACCCTTTTGTTACTATATTTCTAACCAAAATACACCCATTATGTGTTTCACTTAAATTCTAAAATAATCATGAATTTAGACTGGTTTAATGAAACAGCTCTAACTTTTTTTTATTTATCAACAAGTTTGCTCAACAACATGAAACTGGTATCTATTTTTTGTCGAGAGTGAAGCATTCCAGAAAATCAAATGGAAAAAATGAAAAAGTCTCTAAAAATTTGTAGCACTCAAACACCATGTACAATATTGGTGGACAGTGTAACTTAATTGTTTACATAGTGAAACCATGTGTTTTCACAAATGTACTAATGAGATTTGTGGTGAAATTCTCATTAAAATATTAATAGGTCGTTTTGGGTGATTTGGTAATATTAACCAGCTGTGGCTGGGTTAGTCATGAAAGGATTAAACATCTTTGGTTCATGCTTTTTATTCTTCTCTTATTACAGGTAACTGCTGAACAACTTTTAGCTTTCTTCAGTCAAGTGGGTGAAGTGAAGTATGTCCGTATGGCTGGCGAGGAGAACATGCCAACCCGTTGTGCCTTTGTAGAGTTCACTGACCAGCGAGCGGTTGCTACCGTTCTCACCTATAACAACACCATGTTAGGGGGGCGACCTATCAAGTGAGTTGATTTTTTTTTTTTTGTTGATATTTTGTATTTTAATTCAGTTTTGGTGTTTGTAAAGAAAAAACAAAATAAATTGCATTATTGTCTGTTGCTATGAAATTTGAATTTCAATGAACATGAAATTGATTAACTTTTAACGTGTTACAAACTATCTTGATTAAATACATAATTTACTTATCAATAAATAAAACTGCTTGTCATAACATTTCATTTTCATTTTCCATCGTGCACTCGCGAGCACAGGCATGAGCTTTCAAGGTTAATCCAAATGCACTGCACCTTGGGCAAGTGTCTTCTTTCTCCCATAGCCTTAAGAAATGAGAATATTTAAAAATAAAAAAAGAATACCTTGTGATAGTTTTGTGCTATTCAGATATTGATTTATGACCCTTTACACCTGTAATTCAAGACGCAGATCAATGAAATAAATACCTAAGACTGAAGCCCTTGAAGACAGTGCCCTAGTTCTAAGACCAAAATCAGTGAAAGAATTATGTACACACGCACGCACACATACAATCTCATTGCTCTCCACACATCTTTGGCAATTAATATTTTAGGTAGTCAAAATGCTTTTCTACAGCTAAATTAATATCCTGGCATATCAAATTCAAAGTTAGTCAAATGTTATTCTACGGAGATGTAAAAACTTCCTGTTGCTCTCAACTGGAGGAAAAATAGACTAGTAGCTTGCTCATTTCAGCTGAAGATATATTCTGTGTGAATTAGCTTTCCCTTAGTTTGAGACTTATTTTTCTAATGTATTTACTAAGTATAACATATTTCAAAATGCTTTCAGGGTTAGCCATGCTAATAGTTCCATTGTGAAACCAGTGAACAAAAATCAAGAAACAGCACAGAGGGAACTGGAGGAAGCTATGAAAAAAGTAAAAGAGGCTCAGTCTCTTATACTAGCTGCTGTAGAGCCAGGTAAATACACCTTCATTTTTTTTTTCTTCTTTCTTGAGTATGAATAATTAATTAGTTAATTACATGGTAATTGATAGTGGAAATTAACTGTAGTGGAAAAGGAAATAGAGAAGCAAAAGATATATATAGCTTTTGGCTCAGCTTTCAATATAAATAAGTAAACATTCAAGGCTGTTTTTATTTTATTTTGCTTTTGCAGTACTTCTTGAAGCATTCTGCTTGATGTTGTTTCATCTCAAGTCGTTCTTGATCTGGAAGACCAATAACCAAAATTTATTCATTTCTCACCATTGTCTTTTACTTAAGCCCTTGCAGACAGGAAGCAATACTGACTGTATTGAAACACTGTGTGTGTGAGCAGTGTGATGTCTCACTCTGTGTGGCACCGTGTTTTCAAGTATACCACACTAAGAAGAATCTGCAACTACATTGTAAAATTCTTTGTATGGAAAGTTGTGTAGTTACTGAATGGCCTAATACCAGTACACAGCACAGACTGTCAGTACTAAATCCATCTGCAAAATGTTCAACAGTGTATCTAAGGCCATATTATCTAGTGCATAATTTCTTTTTCTTTTTGTTTTATAAAGCATAAGGTGTAATTTGGGGGATATATAGCAGGTAGTGCAACTACACAGAAGCTCTTGTCATTAGCTTTTCTCCTGTTTCTTTATCATCATCATCATCATTTAACATCCATCTTCCATGCTGGTATGGGTTGGATGGTTTGAGAGGAGCTGACAAACTACAGAACTGCACCAGGTTCTGTTGTCTTCTTTGGCATGGTTTCTATTGGGTTGTCTGGAAAGTTCGTGCTGATTTATAGTAGCTTACCTTTCAACTTATTTGCCATGAAACCACCTCAGTTCTGGGAAGAGGGTATTTTCAAGTTAAAGGAAAGATGGAGACGCATTGTGCAACAAAATGGTTTATATTTGGTTGATTAAAAATGTAATGGCAAGTATTTATTGACCTTTTTCTTTCCTTTAAAAATCAGCACGAACTTCCTGGACAACTCAAATATATGTGGATACCCTCCCTAACACCAACTACTTTACTGAGTATACTGTGCTTTTTATGTGGCACCAACACTAGCAGAGTCAGCAAATTTGTGCTCGTTGAGAGGCTAAAGTATAATAGGGGGAGAGAGATTGGTGTCTTAAAGATAGATAGATAGAGAGAGAAAACAGACGGTATTTATGTGTTTATGTAAGTAAAATGGTTGTGTGAATTCAGTGATTTTAAACGTAGTTGTGGAGAAGTTCTGAAACTGCGTCCAATGGTGTGACTCTAGTTGAGAAGTTCAGGAGTTCTGTAGTGTGGGGTTACCCCTTAATCACCACTACTTTTAGGTCTGCTCTTGTCCAGGGTGATAGTGCCTATCAAGGGCCTCAGTTATGGATAAAACAGCTTGAAGATGGTCCTGTAGCTAAGATATACAGGATTCAGAGAATGAGGTTTGGCCTCTAGACATGTGTCTGGAAATTGCACTTAACCATTTCTTCTAAGGAGTTATCTCTTGCCAAAAATAGCTTTGAAATCTTTAGTCATTGGCACTCAGCCATGTTTTCTAAGACAAATCATTTTTAGCCATGTTAAGAAATCTGTCTTTCTGTTCTCAAACCCACTTTATATATAAAAGAAATTTTTTGTCAGTTCTCATGCATTGTCTTGTTTTCATTTTCAGAAATCACAGATAAAAAGAGAAGCCGTTCTCGGTCCAAATCAAAAAGCCACAGGCGTCATTCTCGTTCTCGATCTAAGTCCAAACCTAAACGCCGTACAAGGACCCGCTCAAGGTCCCGCTCAAGACCAAGGCCCAGCCCCAAAAGACACTCAAGATCACGTTCTCGGCGTCGTTCTGTCTCTAGAGGTCGCCGATCCAGATCAAGAAAAAGGTCTCCTCGTAGGTCAAGATCACATTCCAGGCCTCGTCATCATAGAACTAGATCCAGGTGAGAAACCCTACACTGCTATGCACTGATGTTCACACTGTTTCCACAAGCTCATTAAAATTCTCTGTGCACCATCATTGACAGAAAAAGGCTAATTCTGTCTCTTGCATCAATGCATGCATAATTTGTGTTGCAAGTCAATCTCTGCATAAGGCTTATTATTTGACATGCCAATAATATTGAATTAAATTGCATTATTAATCAGACAAAAAAATATACATAAATACATCTCCTTTACATCAACACACTTGTTTCTGACCTCTTTCTTGTACCTCTCTCTCTCACTCTTTATTTCTTATCTCTCTCTCTCTCTCTCTCTCTCTCTCTCTCTAGGTAACCATACCGCCTCTATAGCAAGACACCCATTTCTGCCTCTTTATTTCTTTGTTACGCTCTAACCTTTCATCATGTGATACTGGATCACCTCATCTAATGCCCTCTCTGTTGTGACAAGACACCTGTTTCTCTCTCTCTGTCTCTTTGTCACAGTCTAACCTTTCATCCTCTGACACAAGTTCCTCACCTCAAATGCCCCCTGCCCCTCTCATAATTCCTTGTCTTGCAAGTTACTTGGTTACCCTGCCAGTGCTGGTGCCACGTTAAATGCATCCAGTCCACTCTGTAGCGTGGTTGGCATTTGGAAGGGCATCCAGCTGTAAAAATCATGCCACAACTGACCTCACCTGTGCTAGTGCCATGTAAAAAAAAAAAAAAAAAAAAAAAAAAGACTCAGTCCACTCAGTGGAGTGGACTGAGTGTTAGGAGTAAAATCCCTGCTAAAACAGACACCGTAGCCTTGGGTAGTTTTTCGACTTGGCTGGCTCCTGTCAACCATCCTACCTATGCATGCATGGAAGATGGACGTTAAACAGTGATGATGATGTACATATGTATTAGCATAATGGTATTTTTATTAATTTCTGTATAACAAAATACGCTGTAGTTTCTCTAGCAACACCTATACTAAACAGTGTTGAATGGTGTGAGTTTTAATATAACTAAATTTTCTAAGGCAGTGAGCTGGCAGAATTGTTAGCACGCTGGGCAAAATGCTTAGTGGCATTTTGTCACTTATTACATTCTGAGTTCAAATTCCACTGAGATTGACTTTGCCTTTCATCCTTTCAATAAAATAAGTACCAGTTGGTTACTAGGGTCAATCTAATTGACTTATCCCTTCCCCTGAAATTGTTGGTCATGAGCCAAAATTTGAAAGCAATATTAATAAATTTTCTTGAAATAGATGCTCCTATCTCATAATCAGATGTTGCTACTCAATCGTATACCAATTATTTTAATATGAAATTAGACTGGTATCTATAACAAGGTTTATATGGTGAGAGCAACTTAAAATAGTTTCATTAATGATTGTAATGTGATTAGTGTCAAGGATTACAAATTTTATGTATTTTTATCTACTTAGCAATTCATATCTATTTTGCCTGGAGGAAGTTTGCTGTTAACAACGAAATGTCTGTCTTTCCAGGAAAAGAACTGACTGTATAAAAAAATATATAGATAATTTGTTACTGATGGTAATAACACATGCAATTAAATCCAGAAAAACTGTGAAGACTAGAGTGAATATGTTTTATTGAATGTATGAAATTAACTTGCACAAAAACCGTATTACAAGTTGAGAAAATAAGCTTGATGTTAGCTAATGTGTGCATTGTTGGGTTGATATTGATGTGGATTCTCTCCATGTAAGTGGAAGGAATGGTGCTATGGCAGGGAAAAACCAAAGAATTGGTGAGGTCAGATACAAGACTGTCATATCCCAGAGTTAAAATGATCCGAGATTGAGAGAGATTTTGATGTTTTGAAGATGCATCTAACACATGTTAACAGAGAAAAACATTCTAATTTGATGATGATGATGTACTTTCATACACCTACAGAATTCTATTTAATAATAGTTATTATTAACTGAGGAATTGGAATATTTAAGTTAGATGAGCATTGTAGTCTACATCTGACAATTATGAGATCATCTGATAAATCAAAAGAGAAATTGGGAATCAGAAAACATTTACAAATATCTAAAATTCATGATCATGAAATCTTTCAAGAAAAAAAAACAAAAAAAACAAAGTGACATAAGCCTTAATGCTAGAGACAGCTTGCTTCCATATATTATCACTATCATGCCAGTAGGGTGGGTGGAGCATTCTATTGCTTAGTAAAACAATTTATTATTTCCTAGGTCTCCTGTTGAGGTGAAGACCAAAATGAGAAACCACAATGACGAATGGCACATGCAACATTTTAGGTATTTTAAATGTCTTTTCAATAATGTACTTCTATATTTTGCTTCATCTTGTTTTGATGCATATAGGGATAAACATGTTTTATCATAGTATTCTCTATACTTGTGTATAAAAAACTCTATTCCTGTATATGCTCATATGTATGTATATACATGTATATGTATATAATAATTTGTAGAATAATGTGGATTTATCAGTTTTTTTTTTCCAAGATGTTTTTTGTGATTTTTAGTCATAATTTTTCTTTTTATTAGTACTTTTTAAAGCTAGTAATATTATGTGTTTGAGCTAAGCTGTACATAGTTAATATTCAGCTAACACTAACTATTCTTTTTAAATAAAAGGAATTTCACTTGTATTTTCTTTTATCTCTGGATGTTGCTGAAAGAGCAGGGCTTCAGAGATTGAAGAGTGTCAGACAAATGTGATTAATGATCTATCTGAAAAGTGTGTTACAGGACATTTGTCTGGATAGAGACCATAATAGTGTGAAAGTGTTTGAAATAAAGACATGTAATTCTTTCTTGCAGAGTTTAAAATTGGTAATGAGAAATAGGTATTAGTGTTGTAATGGATGAGTTTAAAGGAAGAAACTGTGTAACCATCAAGTTTTTAAAAGTAGATATATTGTCATTCTATATCTCCACCACTACTATCACACAAAAATCAAAACAAAGTTCTCCAAATAGGATTTAATAATTCTGGATTGTAACTCGTGTTACTTCTCGGGGGCTTATGATGTAATGCTTTATCAAATATATATTTACTGTGTATGTTACGTGTCAGGTGTGTATTAAAATTATAGGATGAGGGTGAACTGGCAGAATTGTTAGCATGCCAGAGAAAATGCTGAGCAGCATTTCCTACAGTTTTATGTTCTAAGTTCAAATTCTGCTGACATTGCCTTTCATCCTTTCAGAGTCAATAAAATAAGTACCAGTCGAACACTGGGGTTGGTGTAAACAATGTCCTCCCTCTCCAAAAGGTTCAGGCTTTGTGCCTATTGTAGAAAGAATTAAAAGTAAAATTCATCATCAAAATTACATTTATTTTAATTGATTTTTAAAAAAAAATCCTTTCAGACACACAGCTTTTGGTCTGATCCTAGAGTTTAGGTTTTGTATAGTATCTAAAAGATTAGGATAAGCTGTACAACAGCTTTTTTGAGTTCTGAGACTAAAATTTTCATTTGAAGATTCATAGGTTAGTGGTTGGGTGGGGGAGGTAGGCATGGGTAACATGAAAGTCTTGTGGAGGAGATATTTAGCACTGTGTCACTGGGATTAACAGAAGTGCAACTAATGGGTTTTGGGGTGTACACTCAGCATGGCAACTGGACAAACTTACCATTTATTGTAAAGATGTCTTGGCTGTCTGTGGTCAAAAGAGAATTTCCTGTCTTAAATATGACAATAGTACTCCATAGTGGGGTTTAGGTGGGATATGAAGTATTTCTGCTGATGTAGATTACACAATAGTGAAATTATGAGTTTATAGATAATGTCTCTGACTGTAAGGATCACATTTCATGTTGTTCATAAAGTATTAATATGTGTGTTGTTCTGCCATGAAATTGATATTTACATTTTTCAGTGTAATAAATTAAGTGCTTGTTGATTGGTTAAGAAATGTATAAATTAAATTTATGTTTGTGTAATCAATGTTTTCAATCAATTGATTTCTTATAAAGCAATATTTATACCAGTTACACTGTTGTTTTATAATTGCTTAGTCAGAGTTGAAAAGGCAGCATTCACAATCCTTTTTCAGGGTTCCTAGCTTGGTGTGAGAAAGGGAGAGAAAGCTGTACTTAGGTCCAGTGATGAATTAAAACAGCTATTAGTGCACTTAGTATTGATTTCGGTTGGTAATCACGAAGTTGATCAAAAATTACCTTTTATATATATATATAGATGTTTTTAATATTTCAGTAAAAGATGCTACTTAAAAACAAATTGCTTTCAAAAGTTTGAAAATATGTCAATTACAAAACCAAAATGTTATTACCACAAGAATTTTCACCACACACAGAACCTTTTTTTCTCCCTCTCACTCACTTCATGCACACCCAGTTGTTCAGGCCATTAATCTCATCTTTAGAGAATATATATATATATGTATATTTACAGTATTTATATCTACATTACATTTGAATCAGTTCAACCTCCAGTGGTCATCAGCTGTCTTATACCTGGATGTGTACATTGTCCAAACTTAATTTGAACAGAGAACATTTTATTTCTCAGCATTTTGTTAATTTTCTACTTCGACTAGCAGTTTTGATTTATGTGTTCTCTAAGAGGTGTATAACTGACTCACTATTTTATTTTTACTTTTCGGGCCATCATTCATAATTTTGCAAGCATTTAAATGTTATTTTGCTTACTGGCATAAGAAGATAAGAAGGCTTGGCATTTTTTTCTCCTAACATTGCAAGCTTTGAATCTATACCAATGGTTCCTAGTTTGAATCTAGTCTGTAATCTTCATCATTATCATCATACATTTATATTCCATGGGGACCTGGGTTGATCATGTATATATATATATATATATATATATATATATTTATATTGAGTCATCCCATAAATAATGCAGGTTTTTTATACTTTTATTTTTCAAAATTAAGATATAAAGTTCTTTTTTAATTTAAAATGTACTCTTCTTCATTTTCTACAATGCTCTTCCATCTATCTGGTGTACTTGCAAAGCCCCTTTTCCAAAATTCACTTTCCTGTGACTAAAAATACTCCTCCGGTACTGTTCTGACCTTGTCTGTAGAATTCATAATTTTTCCCTCCAACTACGGAATAAATGATAATCAGATGGGGCAATGTCCAGCGAATATGGTGGGTGGGGCATCATTTCCCATTCAAACTGCCCCAGCGTTTGTAATGTTATCTTCATTGTATGTGGCCGAGCATGTCCTGATGGAAGAGCACCTTTCGTCTTGAAATCAAAGATGGTCATTTCAGATGGCTCACAGGTATTGAGGAATGGTTGAACTCTGCTAGTTCAACAGTTACAATGGGATTTTGCTCCACCAGGGTTTGCAAGACATCCTTATTGAGTTCTACAGATCTTCCAAGACGAGGCATGTCTTCTAGGCTGTAGTTTCTGGCTTGGAATTTCTGGAACTACCACTGACACCAGCTTATGCTTATTGTCCGATCCCTGTATACTGCATTAATATTCCTTGCACTTGTTGCCTTTATTGAACTAATAAAGGAAAATTGCTCGACTTATCTCTAAAAGGTTTCTCAATCCCTTTGTAATTTCCCAAGCTTGGTCAGATTCATGTGTCCAGACAATGATTTTTACACTTCAAATTAATGATAATTAGTGTCATACAGATTAAAGAAAATTTAATGACTAATTGCAGGCTAGTTACAGGCTAATGTAGTTGACAATGAAAACAAAACAAAATTATCATCTACGCTTCACTTAATTTAGCGTTATTTTTACAAATTTTACCTACAAGTAAGATTTATTTATTGAAGCATTTCATTACACAAGCTTGAGATAAAAATAGTCACTAGAATCTGAACTTCAGTAGGCTTTAATTCAAGGTAACGATAACTTGAATACATTGTTTGTAAACATGAAGTATTGAGTGTTGTCATTTTAGCTCATCATGAAAACAACCTTCCAGAATCAACTTCATTTATATCAATCAAATAGATGTTCATTTTTGTGCTACATTTTCATCAACCATTTTCTTCATATTCAAAATGATATGAAAAATATCTTATGTAACTAACCCAAATTGATATTATTTGCATATGCAGTTAACCAATCAATGTTTCATAGATTCGATGCTTAAATGCTTCAGTGTTTTGAAAAGTTATTCATTAAACTGAACTATACCAATATCTGATATGCAATTAAGCAAAATCACTTGTACAAGCTATGAAACTAATGCTCGTATACATGTTTTGTTTGTTTTTTTCCATTGCTCTTCAGATTTAAACAATTGCATGCTTTTTCCCCGTACTGTTTCACTGTAAAACATCCTGTTTATGTTATCTAGAATGAGATAAGAGTTTTTGACCAGAATGTAATATTGAAACCTATTAATCATAAGCCATGAGCCTAATACTCAGAAAATGTATGGAAGCCAAGGAGGTGGTTTCCATACCTTTTCCTGTTTCTTTTGAGATGAATCATTTCTTCTAAAATATACAAAAATTGATTCACAAAACCAAAATTAAGTAATTAGCTGCTTTTGTGGTAGCTTCTCTAAGGCTTTGTTTCATATTTAACCTCTATACTTGAGTTCAAGTCTTGCTACAGTTAACTTTGCCTTCCAGGGATGAATAAAATAAGGTACCAGTCAAGTGGTGTTGTAGATAAAATTGAGTTCCATTTCTCTCATAGATGTGACTTTTTGCTTATATAATGAATAGATGTGTAACCACCTTATAACTGCTATATTTTATGATATAGAATGGATTAATAGGTATTCAGTAAGATTGTTGGAAGTTCTCTTGATTCGTGTGGATCTCATCAGAATGATCTCTTATGCTTTAACTTGTATTTTTTTAATTTCTTAAATTTGTGAAACTTTTTCTCTTTTTAAATAGGACACGTCATCCCCGATCTCGCTCTAGAGGGAGAAAATCCAGAAGTCCACATCGCAAAAGATCAAGATCTAGAACAAGGTATGTTAAGTATAAAAACCATTTTAGATTGCCATCTCAGTTAGTCTTAGAATTTCACCCAGGTGTATGTCAGTGAGGCAAGTATTAAATTAAAATAGCTATCTGTATATCATACTTAATATATATACACCATTGGCAGGTCACTCACTGTGGTATTTGTTCTGAGATAACATCTCTTATAGATGTGCTATTCTAATAAATATTGGAGGGAGATGGAAATTCATCCCTGGACAAGAATTTGTCTCCCCTAATAAAGAAAGCAGTGAATGATGTTACAAAGGAAAATCCGGATCTATTTTAAAACGGGGGCCACATTTTTCATTAATGTTTTACGTAGTGTTTTTGGTATGGAAAGACTTTCAAACTTCGTATACTTATCTATTTTGTGTTATAGAACAGAAAAATATTTTTGTATTCGAATTTATTTCTTATTTCGATAATTTCTTATTTCGATAATTTCAACCAATCACTGACAAGTATTCAGTTGTTTATATTTACTCCCTTTGGCTGATTAAGCGGTGTAAAGCGTATTTAATCTCCATACCTTCGTTTTATTTGCTTTAACCCTAACCCTAACGTTAGGGTTAATTGTTTCAGAATCGTTTGTTTATGTAGTCGGCACTTAATGTATATCGGCTGAATAGACGTCAGTGATTGGTTGAAATTACAGAAATACGACAACTTTAACATGGAATAACTTATGGATTTCTTTTTTTTTTAAGAAGACTAAGAGAAAAAGATGTTTTATACGACACATTCTACCAGTGTTCCAAGTTTCAAAGTGTTTCGTTAATGAAAAATGTGGCCCCCGTTTTAAAAAAGATCCGAAAATCCAATATACACAATTGAAGCACAAACTTCAGAATAATGCTCATTTTATGATAAGTTTTTCACACGTGATGTTTTAGCCTTCTTTAAGTTTTAGTTGAATAGGTGAATTATTCACTTGTGTTAGCTGGTTTAGCATCTTTTTCTATTAATAATATTCATCATTTCACAAATAAAAATTATAAAAATGTAGGTTACTTTAATTTATATCTATTTTAAGTTAAATATACTCTTTTAACAGACGTACTCCTCCCAAAGCATACAGTGCCAGGCGTTCTCGGACTCCACCTCGGTATGTCTTTATTTTTTTTCATTATTTTATAATCACATTTTTCACTAAGTCATTATAAAACATTTCTCTTAACACAGATATTTATCAGTCATTCTGTTGTACATAATAAATGCAAACCATTCTAACATTCAGACACAGGGACCCTAACAGGTGCTACTACTTCAGGTCAGAGTAGACCTAGGAATAATAGTGGCTAAGAGGTAGTTCTATACTCCTCAAAACCCTGGGACTCTTGTACCAGGGCCCTATTACTGGAAGCAGGTTGAAGTCAGACCCTGAACAACATATATGAAGCCATGGCTGAGTGATTAAGAGGTTCACTTTGCAACTGTAAGGTCTTGGGTTTGATCCCACAGCATGGCATCATGGGGAAAGGGCTTTTAGCATAGGTTTGTGAGTGAAATTGAGTTAGCAGAAACTGTGTAGAAGCCCATCAGATAGTGAAAGGTTCAGTCATGTCACACACTGTCATCCTTATTTTGCCAGGGAATTATATTAAGAGTGTGCCCAACTAGAATAATAGGAGGCTTATAAGTTGAAATTAATGGAACAGTCCACCATATGTGTGTGTGTATGTGTTTATATATAAGGCTATGAAGTTATTCTGTTATTAACCTCCTGATTTCAGACCAATAAAGCGTCGGTCTCGTAGCCGAAGTCGACAAAAGTCACCAGTGAAAAAGAAATACATCAGCCCATCTCCTCCTAAACTTACAAGGGAATGTTCCCTTCCCCTGAAGGATGATGACAAGGACTCCTCTCCAGAAAGAAAATCAAGGTAGATTTTGTACTTACCTCTTCTTTCTTTCCAAACTCTGTTAAGCACCGTAGAAAAACACTATTAAAGTGAAATCTAAAAGTATTAATCCATCCGGTTTTTTTTTTTTCTGCCCACTATTCTTGTCATTGGGGAGAGTCCTCTGATGCCTCCCCCATAGAGTCCTATCAGAAGCAACTATCATTAGACTTTCCAGCTGGATTCCCAAGCATAACCAACTGAGATTGGATGATGATATCTGACCTTCTCACTCTTGGTCTGCCCCTAGGTCTCCTACCAGTTGGCTGGACTTGTAGAATCAATCTTGTGATTCTGCCACATTCTAATCACGTCTGTAGTACCCATGCTGTGACCTGTCAGTGTTGAGAAGTAGCAGTTTGACTTGGAGATCCTCCCTGATCTCTGAGCTATGCTCCCTATCGTGTAACATCAATTCAGTGATCCTTTGCAGGAAACCCATTTTGGCTTCTTGTATTTGTGATTGTACTCTTTTGGTCATCATCACCACACATTCATAACCATACTTTTTTTCAATATAACACTGTTGTCTTAATTTTTGTTTTCCAAGAGTATGATATTTCCGAGTATGCACCATCATTTATTGGCATATATTTCTTCTGCTTGTCATGATTCTTCATACTTCAAGACTTCTATTATCATCATCATGACTTTCATTTGTCATCTGGCACAGAAAGCAAAAAAAAAAAACAAAAAACAACCTACAAATATGTTTTTGTTGTGCTTGTCATATTTTTACAGCCTTCCTTTAGCCAACCATTAATAAAATAAAGTTCACTTTGCAATCATGTGGTTTCAAGTTCAATCCCACTGCATGGTACCATGGGCAAGTGTCTTTTACTACTGCCCCAGACTGAGCAAAGCTTTGTGAGCTGATTTGGTAAATGGAAACTGGAAGAAACCCATTGTCACCTTGCCTTGACATTTCTGGCTAATTGTAAACAAATGTTACTATCATAAATGGTGTCTTTCACTTACAATCTTCTATGAAAACATGTCCAACCAGTGTGTTGTTCTTGTTCAAAAAACTAAGGAATATATTGCCTTGTTTGGAAACAGGTGAAATTTGGCAACAGAAGGAGCATCCAGCCATAGAAAATTTGTGTCAGTGAAATTTCAACACACATCATTTAAGAACCCATATTTTAATCTCCTTCTTTCAAGAATATAACTGTCACTATCACCATTCAACTCCCATACAACACTATTCATACCACAATTATTATTTATTTATATATCTATTTTTTTTATGTCAACAGCTCTCATGAAAAGAGGAGTCGTAGTAGAACACCAAGCAAAAAATCTCGAAGATCTCACAGGTTAGTATGTATACAAAACAATAAATAATACTGTCCTTTGAGTTGCTCAACTTTGCTTTTGTTTATTTGTAATAGTTTCTAGGTTTGACTTGTGTACAATATATGAACCAATTCTTTTTTTCTTTTGTATGTGCAGTTTCCTGCTCTCCTATTTGTAAGTCCTCTTTCATTTGCTATATCATGGAAGATTTTAAAATATTATCTTGTTTTTCTTGTACAGCCAAAACAGATATTGTTTTAGATTGTTACCACATTCTAACTTACCTGTTTTAGAGATAGAGGTGGGATAGGGCTCCCTTTGATCTAAAGTTAGGTTAGAAGGTGAATTAGTAAAGACATTGGTTGTTATAGGTATAAAATGTATTCACAATAATTCTAGCATTGACTTAACATTAATAAAGAGATACAGTTGTAAAGTTTTCACAATTTAAATTTAAGAAATGTATGAACTAAAATATTTGATTATTAATCCAAAGGTTAATGAGATCACACTCTGCTATGAAGCAACAGTTATTGATCTCAGTTCACTGAGATGTAAAAGACACCATTCTTAACGTATGGTTAAGTGATTAGCGTCAGGAAAGGCATCAAGCTGTAAAAATATTTGTTCCATTGATGCTAAAAATATCAAGAAATTCAGTTATGAATAATTTTAACATCTTTTGCTTATCACTTAACTCATTAGCATTTAAGCTGTCCGTATCTGGCACAGATATTCCTCTTGTTTTACATTCAAACTGGCCAGATCCAATCTTTTGTACTTATCCTACAATATATATGCCATCAAAATCTCAAAGCTATGAGATAATGCATGATTAATTTAAAACAGTGTGAATAAATAAAAATAACATTTGACAGTAATCTGAATGCTAAAGGGTAAAACTTATTATATCATAGGTTTCCTTAATAATAATTTAATTCAATTTATCGATGGGAATAATTAGTTTTTCTTTGAAATCCTTTATTTCTTTAGGAAGTTACCTTTTTTTTTAATGTTCCAAACAATAGCATTTTAGTGTTTATTTTTTTTTATGTAAATATGTATGTCGTATGTTTTTTGTTGTTGCAGTCGCAACCGACCTAATCGCAACCCTAGACGCCGGTCTACCAGTCCTCCTCGTAATCGACGCTCACGTTCACGTAGTGGTTCCAGACATAAATCATCAAGGTATTTTGGACAATTATTCATTGTTTTGGAAAATGCTTACTAATCCCTACAAAAATACTTAAGTACAAACTTAAGCTGTTGTTTAATAAATCATAAATGTTTCCAACTTTGATTTGCTTCAGAAAAATCTATAGTATATAATGTTTTAAGTTTTCAAAATGTTTTAAATTATATATTATATTTATGTGCCAGTGGAGTGTAAAAAGCACTATGCGAACGTGGTTGATGCCTGTGCCCACTAAATGGTTCCTGTGCCAGTGCCTCCTAACTGGCTCCCATGCCAGTGGCACATAAAAAGCAACATCCGAACGTGGTCGATGCCAGTGTCCCCTGACTGGCTTCCATGCTGATGGCATGTAAAAAGCACCCACTACCCTCTTGGAGTGGTTGGTGTTAGGAAGGGCATCTGTAGAAACCATGCCAGATCGGATTGGAGCAGCCTACTGACTTGCCAGTCCTCAGTCCAACCCATTGTCAGCATGGAAAGCAGACGTTAAACAATGATGATAATCCACACGTGTATATAATGTACAAAACTTTCTTGTTAATGTATTGCAATTCAGTATCATCATCATTTAATGTCCGTATTCCATGCTAGCATGGGTGGGACCTAGAAAATTAATCCTCTCAGACTTGGAGCCCCCGTGTCTAACTTCACCCTCCACTTGGGCTCCTGAGCAAAAACATTAATAGTTGTATACACAGCTTAAGAATAACAATTGTGGGCAAACTAATGGACAGAACCAGCTTCATCTTTTTTGGTGTGTTGCTTTTTACCATTTTACTGGGAATTCAACAGAAATGACATTTAACCTATTCCCACTATAGCAGGAATATGCTGTGACTGGGTTAAATTTTGTTAATGTGTTGTAATTAATCAAAATGAATTAAAACTATTGTTTGTTTGTGTTGCAGGAGTAAGAAAAAGAAAGAACCGAGAGAAAGGAGCAGAGAGAGAAGTCGTGAAAAAGAGGGTAAGAGTAAGAAAAAACACAAGGAACACCGTAGTGACAAGGAAGAGAAATCCTCCATAAAGACTGACAGCACTCGTGTCACTCGTGACTATGATGAAGAGGAAAAGGGCTATGTGAGTGGGGAGGGCAAGGCTGAAAAGGTGTATACTGTTGCCAATGCTCCCACAGTTACTGAACCTACAATCATAGAAGGTAGCCCTGAACGTGAGAGTGTTGTACCATCTAGTATAGGAGACCAGTTAGCTTCAGATGTAAACCTTCAACAAATGGACATGGACATGAGTGACTAGTAGGGCATACAAATAAGAACTGTTAACTGCATTTTCTCATCTGTAAAATTTTTAATCTTGTAATACTGACATACATATAGAATACTTTTGTTTCCTGTAATTTTTCTTTCATACACATCTTTCATGAAGAATTTCTTATCAAGTTGGACTCTTTTACAAAACATCACAAACATTTACACACACATACTCAAAAGTAAAAATATAATCATTGATAAAAAAAAATTTTGATCTCTTGCTTTCTTTTTTTAATCCTTTCAGTTTCTTTAATCTTAGATAATAATTTTCAAGACCAATAATCTGATATTTAGAATGTTTATGTACAACACAGTGCATTAAGATTTGGTTTCTGACTGTCGTCAGAATGTTATAATTTTGGTCATGTGGTTATAAAGATCCCTTTGCAGTCACATGGTTTCAGGTTCAGTCCCACTGTACAGTACTTTGGGCAATTGTCTTCTGCTATAGTCCTGGGTTAAGCATTGCCTTGTGACTGAATTTGGTAGACAGAAACTATGTGGAAGCCTGCCATAGATGTATGTTTTGTGTTTGTCACCCAACAATTACTTGATAACCAGTATTGCTTTGTTTATGTCTCTGTAACTTAGCACTTCAGCAAAAGAAACTGATAGAATAAGTACCAAACTTGAAAAATAAGTACTGAGATTGATTTATTTGACAAACCTCTTCAAAGTGGTTCTCCAGCATAGCCGCAGTCCTATGACCAAAGGAATTTCAGTCATGACCTCACAACTGCAGAGAGGCTTCCTTGTTGGTTCATTGTAATAAATTTGATAAATGATCCCTTTTGAAGATGTGACAAAGATTCGGCTGTTTTGGAATTTTAACATCATATTGATTCAAATATCAGTTAAAAAGTAATAAATAGAATTTTATTTGTAATCACTGTTATCACATTTGATTGATAGATTAATTAAGTGGTGAGGTTATATTTGCAATCAGATAATAAAATAGAATTTTACTTGCAGTCACTGGTACCACATTTGGTAAACAGGTATTAAAATAGAATATTTACAATTACAGATCTCACATTTGACTGATCAACAGAAACAAACAACAACGGTGTACAAACGACACATTAGGCCCATCGTGGGCTATGCCAGTCCTATCAGGACACTAATTTTTCAACAAACTACAATCAGCTCAAAGGATACAAAAATAACAAAAAACCCCTACACTACACTGATTGTACACAGACCACATAACTGCTACTCCTGTCGGTTATGATGACAAGTGTGCCTGTTAATCCAATCAGTGGGACACAGCCTGCATGTGAAATTAACGTGTAAGTAGCCGAGTACTTCACAAACACGTGACACACGGTATGACATGGCTGGCCCTCTGAATTACAGCTGAGTGGACTGGGGCAATGTGAAATAAAGCATCTTATTCAAGGACACAATGTGCCAGCAGCAATCGAACTCAAAACCTTACAATCATAAGCCCAATACCCTAACCACTAAGCTCTGTCTTCACAGACCACCTAATACTGAAACAAAAATAGTGAAAATGAAAGATCGCCTAGACATACAAGGAGCCTGGTTTGTTGCCTTAGAAAACTTCAGCTTACATGGTCCCTATTATGAGTATGAAACATTTTGGAACTGCTTATCTGGCAAAACTGATTCAATGCTGACTTATTTGACATCAGCCATTTTGTGTCTCCCCTTCGTTCTCTGTTGGATTGTGTGGCACTTTGGGAATGTTTCTTCTTTATATTTATGAAGAGAGGGGAAAGTGTTTGTCAATCATGTATTTGTACCAGTGTCTAAACAGGTTGAATGTCCAGTCAGCCATGCTATATGCTATATCGTCAGCATCCCAGTTGTTTCCTATCCTATCATTACATGAAATCATACCTCAGAGCACAACCTAAAAACTTCTCTCCTGCTCGCTTCAGGAAAGCGTAAGAAACACACACAAATAGCTGCAACATCAATAATTTCGCTGGCCACAAACACTGTGCTGGGATGTACAACAAGAAGTACAGAAGACTGGCATCTGTCACCTCTGTTGAGGCTACCGTCAGAATCTAGAGATGTATAAAAATAGAATGGACAATAGAGGGAGCAGTTTGGTCTTCAATGAGGTGAAAAGATAGCGCTGTGGATTGCACCTGCATGCCATAAGACTGCTCAATCGGGACTACACAACAACAACATACATCAACAAATTTTGGCTTTTTTTTCACGTCAATTCTGCCACAATCACCATATATTATTGCTTACTTGTAATAATGTCCTTCAGTTGTATAAAATCCTGAGAGTTTGTTTGAGCTTTCAATTTTGTTGTTTTCTTCCCATAAGTATTTGAAGTTGATGTCTCGGTCTTCGATTCAGTAGCAGCAGTGTTAGTGTTGGATAAAATGCTGTCAATTTAGTTATGGGTCTTTTTGTAAGTTCGAATTCCACCAAGGCCAACTTTATCTTCCATTTTTTCCAGGGTCAGTAAAATGAAGTACCAGTCAAGTGCAAGGATTGATTTTAGTCCCTTAATCTTTCCTACCAAATTTGTAAGCTTGTACCAATGTTAGTAGAAACAATAATAAAAAGAAACATCTAGATAAAAGAAAATGAAATACTGCATTCCAGATGATTTCCGTCTTAAAGATGAATGATAAATGAACTGAAACAAAGCAAAAAAAAAAAAGAAAATCTTTAGAATATTGATTAAAATTCAAATAATATTTAACTTCATATTTCAGCAAGGAAACAAATCACAAATGCAAGCATGACTTTCTCTGGGGCAAATATCTGGTAGAGCCTTAACCTAAATGTTAGTCTCTGGCTTCACAGAACA
>NC_068988.1:13339041-13349480 GCF_001194135.2 Octopus bimaculoides | reverse complement strand
TAACTAAAAGATTACAATATTAGTTTTGAAAAATGGCCTGCTTTAATCATAATGTTCATTTTCAATTTAAGTTAATCCTTGTATGGGTCTCAGAGTGAATAGTTAACTTTTTGTTTCTGCTGTGTGTAGAAAGAGGTAATTCTTTGAAAGTAGATTAACCAGTTATAGCTACCCTAATGGATGGAATGAGACAATTTGGCACAGCTTATCAGACCTTCAGCTTGTTTCTACTAGAGATAGACACTAAAATTAATTAATTGAACACAACTGACAGACATTTTCCTTCTCTTTGTACAAATGCAGAGTAATATGTTCATACACATAGAATGAAAGAAACATGAAAACATTTGAAGTCAACTAAATTAGTAATTCCTGAGACCTACTGAATAAAGTAGCCTATCAAGAAATGAAATGTCTACAGTTGATTTGAACCCCTAACCCACAAATTTAGTTAAAAATCTTATCCACTTTGCTCTTTACTCCTCACAAAAGATAAATTTCAAGTGCCAAGTATGTGATTGCTCTTTAAAATTGATTTGAGCAGGGTTTCAAAGCATAAATTAATCATAAGGGACTTGAAAATTATATTATAAATTGCATCACATTCTGTGATTTGCAGACCGTTTTGCTCCCTTTACCAATTAAACTTATATCTGGCACAAATATTCTGCTTTATGTTCAAACTAGCCAGATCTAACCTCTCATGCATACCCAACAATGTCATTCCAAAAGTAAACAATTATATAGATATCTTGAAGCTACAAGATAATGTGTGATTAATATCAATTGAATGAAGGCCTTGAAAATAACACAAAAATTACTTAGGATTTCACTACTATCAGAGAAGGTAGACATTATGGCTGAAAAATTTTTTTAAATAATTGAATGAGAGATTTAAGTATTTTACTGAAATAATATGCAAATTCATACATGCTTTAAAAAATATTGTTTACCTTAGAAAATCTGGAGCTTTATCAATGATGTGACAAAATTCAGAGAAGCTAAGTACATTATCACGATCTAGATCACCAACTTTCATGATCTATAAGAAACACAAAATTATATGAATAATCATCGTCATTTAATATCCATTTTTTCGTGCTTGTATGGGCTGGAGGTTGAGACTGATTTTCAGAGGCCAGATGTATTTCCTGTCAACAACCTTCATCTGTTTCCAAGCAAGGTTAACATTTCCCCGTGACCAGGTATGTTCGCATAGAATATTGGAAATGAACAACACTCATTTACAACTCTCATGCAATGTCAAGATAAAAAGACACAAACACATATGTCTGTTGTCCATGCTGGCATGGGTCGGATGGTTTGACTGGCGCTGGTAAGCTGGAAGGCTGCACCAGTCTCCACTCTGATTTGGCATGGTTTTCTATGGCTGGAGGCCCTTCCTAACACTGCTTTTACATGCCACTGGCACAGGTGCCATTTGGCTGACACTAGTATCTGCCACAACTGCAATTTTGCTTGGCTTGATGGGTCTTCTTCTCAAAAATGACATAATGCCAAAGGTCTTGGTCATTGCCTCCGTGAGGCCCAAGGCTCGAAAAGAACTCAGCCTCTTTGCCTGTATAAACATATATATATATATATATATATATATATATATATATATATATACACACACACAATGGGCTTCTTTCAGTTTCAACCTAGCAAGTCCACTTGCAAGGTTTTGATCAACTCTGGGCTATGGTAAAAGACACTTGCTGAAAGTGCCACACAGTGCAACTGAACCTGAAACCATGTGGTTGGGAAGCAAACTTTTTACCACACAGCTATGCCAGCATCTAAGCATACATTTAATTTAATGCCTGTTTTTCTATGCTAGCAGGGGTTGGATGGGAACATATCTTAGGCAAGATTTTACAGTTAGATACTTTTCCTGTCATCAACCTACTTTACATATAAGGAAGGTTTTTTTTAAATTTTTATTTTAATCCTTCAGGTCTTTGAAAGTGTAGTGATCTTCATAATGTTGACAAAGCAGGTCATCATCATTTTCCAGTTCACTCAAGTGAAACCATAGGATGTCAGCATTCACACACATAACAGGTTTCCTACAGTTTCCATCTTCCAAATTCACTCACAAGATATTAAGTCAGCCCAGTAGAAGACATTTGTCAAGGTGTCGCACACTGGGACTGAACCTGAAACCATGTGGTTGGAATGCAAACTTCTTAACCGCATAGTCATGATAGCAGCTGATTAACTTACTTCTTGAACTACTTTCCGTTTTTCTTCTATTGACAGCAAATATTCGTTCCCTTCATCCATATTCTTACCAACTGTTAGTCTATCCAGAACTTCAAAAAGGTCACGTTCAGAAATTCTTTCATCGTTATCAAGATCTGAAAATGACAAATTGAATGTACCTATTGTAGCATTTTGTATGTCATTATACTTCATAAATAAAACAATTTACATAATTTTTTTTTTAATGTTTGTTGAAAATTATTAAAAGTAAATTATAACATACCATAGATATTAAATGCATAATGAGCCTTCAAATCTTTGGGTGCATTGTCACTGAAGACAGACATCATATGTAGGAAGTCTTCAAAATTCATATGCTCATCATCACTTGAGGAAAAAACTGAACAAATACGATCACGGAAAGGATTCATCTGAAAAGTCATTAAATTACTTAGAATTAGGTCTGTCATAAGCCCAAAGTTTTATTAGTCCAAAACTTAACCTGGTTTCCATGATATATAACTAATTGCAACACTCCCCAATGAACAGGAAGCCAGTCTGTCGTAGGTTTGACTTATTTGCAGTTGGGTGGACTGGAACATTGTGAAATGAGGTGTTTTGCCCAGCAACACAACACACTGCCCGGTCAGGGAGTTGAAATCATGATCTTATGATCATGAGCCCAACAAACATCCCATACATTGTTTATATTTCCTCCTATTTAAGGAAGCACAAGCACTTTTGCATACACAACAGACTTGGGTTTCTGCTGACCCAATTTACTCACAAGGCTTTGGTTGGTCTGAGGCTATAGTAGAAAACACTTGCCTGTGTTGCCATACAGTGGGACTGAACCCAAAACCAAATGCTTGGGAAGTGAACAGCAGATCATAATAGAATAGAAAATCAGTGCATTTTTAATGCAACCCCCAAACTGAACTCCTGGCTATCTACAATCTTGAATTGAAACTGTAATCTTTTAACAATCAGATTATTTTCTCAACTGTGATTCTTATTTATTCACATTATTTTATATTGAGTCATGCATTACTTCATAGTTTCAAGATTTCAGTCACATGATTGTTTATTTTTAGAATAATATTATAGGGTAGGTGCGAGAGGTCGACTCAACCCTTTAGTATTTAAACCAGGTAAAGGAAAATTGAAAGTCCACTGCTGCAGAAATTCCAGGTATATCACTCGTAAAAGCAATGTGTGAGTCTTGTGAAGAGTAACATATAATACAATTAAGAACAAATGCATTACAAGCGTATGAATTTAGCACATCACATTTGACGTTCACGTTCCATGCTGATCTGGGTTATAATTAGTTACAATTATATCGGTACCATCCCATTCCTGAAGCCATTGCATTTAAATGATTCCATGTGAAGTATTCAGATGATTATATTTGGAATGGCACTTCATCAGATTGGCTTTCATCATCATTATTTAACGTCTGCCTTCCATGCTGGCATGGTTGGGACACATATACACATATATATATCAGAAACTCAAAGATGTCCCTTACTCTTAGTTGAGGAAGCTCCTGAATCCTGGCAAAAGGGATTTTAGCCTTAAGTGCATAGTTTTTTACTTCTTCCTTCCCTAGAGATTTAAATATCCGGAAACCCCTGAAATATTAGAGAAAAAGGAAATAAGTTAAATACACACATAATATATTCTATGTTAAAACAAATTCATGAAATCGATGAATGGTCAACTACTCCTTCACTAGCTTTGACCAGTGGAAGGTAGCCATGACATAGCATTGTCATGTAGTGTTTCAATTGATTCTATAAACTCATTCTAGTCTGGCACTGATTTTATTGAAAAGCTAAGGTTTGTGAAGGTTTTCTTTATATAACAAGGGATACAGCTCAAACCAGTAAACAAAGATGCAAACAAGCACATGACAGGCTTTACATCTCCCAAATTTTATGCATATTGGCCAACCTGAGACTAGAACAGGACACACTTGTCCAAGGTGCCAAGTAGCAAGATCAAACCTGGAATCACAAGGTTATGACATGATCTTCTTAACCACAAAGATATGCCATATAATATTTTCCAAGATTAACTTTCTTTAAAGCGATTCACAAATAGCTTTCTCTTTTGCTGATCTGCAAGATGTGAACAAACCATAGAATGATGATTTAATAAATAACAGAGCACGTGTGTACACACACACACATACACACACAGAAAGAAAAAAATTTTTTTTTTTAACTTACTCTAAGATTTCTTGCTCAGTGAAATATGTTAGTTGCTGAAGATGAAATAAAATTTTTAATTATTCAATGTCTCATTATGCATACAATTACATGTTGTTTTTATATATAAACACTGGGATCTCTGTTCATTAACCAAATTGTTTTACGTATATGTATGGGTACGAGCACTTGCATAGCGGCGGCACTTTTGCGTCTGCTGTAGGCAATATGTGCTTTTTTGTGGGGTCCCGGGGCGGCAAACGGAAGGGCAGCCCCGGGCGGCACACACTCTAGCTACACTAGTGAATACAAGTCCACTGATTTTTGTTTTTCATATTAAATTCTAATATAATCGTAATCTACACCATCTGAAAGTTATTTGATGAAAATTTCATAAAAAATTACCCATATTTCTGAAAGTTATGAGTAAAGAAAGCCATCCCATGTGCATATTCCGAAGCTCCTTGCCGCACCCTTGGAAATTTTTGTTTTTCACCACATACTCCAATATAATCAAAATCTACACCACCTGAAGCATATTTGTAGAAAATTTCATTTAAAAATATCCATTTTCTGGAAGTTATGAGGAAACAAAGTCGGGTGGGGGTACACATCTGTAGAAATGCCAAATATAAAACAATACAATATCGTACGTCTGATTATATTGAATGCTTATTCACTGTCAGAATTATCTAAGTTCTTTATTCTAAATGGCCCGACATAGCTTCTTTGAACTTGTCATACTCTAGAATATAGATTTAATATAGATATTGGCTATCTTTCAGTTTGATTCGAGGTTTGTCAACAAAGAACTCAGGGATTTCCATGAACATGTGTCAACTATCAGTTGACGAAACAACACATGTTCACGGAAATTACCGAGTTCTTTATTTGACAAAATTCGAGTCAAATCGAAAGATAGCCAACAATTTAACCGATACAAACTTCATGAAACATTGTTCAATTTCTTCCAAAATTTACATAACTTTAAATGCTAATAACTTCTTTATTACTAATTTCCAGAAAAAAATAAAATAAAAATGCAATTCACGTCATTAGTAAGCAATACTATGCTTTTTCTTTTTTCAAGTAATCTGGTGGGAATAAATTTAATATTTTACACTTTGTGTCAATCTAGGTTTGTGACTAGAGGAGTGCCTATTATAAGCATTGTATCTTTCACTGTTATAAATCTTCCGAACAGAGGAGCAACAGGTAAATAATGAAGTTGCTAAATTAGTGTTATAACGTTAACTTATCGATTGATTAATGTTTGTTTATACAACTAATCAGAAAAACGTGTATAGATGCATTATTTTGAGGTGTTTAACTATAATGAATTGATAAAAGAAAGTTGAACAGCGCATGACATAGTTTTTGTAACTTAGGAAATCAAACCTGTGAAATGACTACAAACGAATTACCAGGACTTAATTGTTATAAAGGCGTGTCCGCAAAACAGCAAATTTTAAACTAAAAATCGATAGATATTATTGTGTGTATGTATATATATATATATATATATATACATATATATATATATATATATATATATATATATATATATATATATTAATCTCCGACATTCTAAATAAATTTTAGAATATTTAAAGCTATTTTTTAAATTTGTTAATGTTCCAAACAATTTATGGTTTACTGTTTTAAATGCACAATATTGACATACTTCCCAGACCCCGAAGTATTTGATATTACAACATTACTCAATATTGTCTAAATTAAAATATAAATTTAGTGTTATTTTGGAATATAACGATTCTGAAAATTTTCAAAGGACTGCAGCAATGCTGGGGCGCTACCTGGAAGGGCTTTAGTCGCTTCCATATTCTTTTCCTTTCCCATGAAGAATGGGACTTCGAAAAGACAACTATTCCAAAATCCCGCCAATTGAAATATTAATTAGTATCTAAAATTTTGAATCATACTAAACCCAATAAATAGGTACAACAATATCTGCACATATAGTATTTAGTAATATCTCTACAATTTTTTGTAACTTTGTACCAACACTAGGGACATTTGTTTTCTAATAATTTTTTAATGCATGTTTTTTAAATGAAATTCAGAGATGTTTCAGAGGGGGGGGGGAAGATCAGTGGGGCACATTTGTCAAAAGAATGCCCCCCCCCCCACAATTCCGAATTTATTTCTTCGTAACTTTTTTTTTAAATACCTGTTTTTTTTTTAATGAAATTTTCCACAAATACGTTTTCGAAGGTCTAGAGTACAATTAACTTCAGGAAATTTAAAAAAAACAAAAACTTTTTAATCTTAATCTATCCCCTCAAAAACATGAAAACTTTTATTAAAAAAATATGCATTTAACAATGTTTAGTGGCGGCAGGGAAAGAGATAGCCCTGCAAACAAAAAAGGTTTTAAAATTCCCTTTCACATAATAATCTACACCATAGGAAAATCTCATTGAAAAAAGTATGCATTTTTAAGATTGATAAAACAAAGTGGGAAGGAATTATGCGAAAAACAAAAGAAAATTTACAATTTTTCCAATTCCAACATAATCGCAAACACATAATTGTAATTAGGCCCTGAAAATGTTTCTGTGTTTCACTTGTTTTATTTCCACATATATAAAGCAAGGCCACGGAGAAACCTTTTTGTTATCTCTCCACCTATAAATAACGAAAGCCAAATCTCCCTCATATCACATCCTATCATCTTAAAATAATAATTATATAAAATAATACACCTAGAGGCACTAAGTCTGAGAAAAGGCGATGAAATAGTCATATATGGAGAACATTTGATCATAGGTTTGTCTGCTCTGTCAGAGAGGCAAAACAACAACAGATATTAAATTAGGTGAAATCTAATAAAACTTCCGATCACATTTTATTACACAACAATTGTGTATTGTAAACAGCAAATCATTAATGGGTGAATCGCAATATCAAGTTAGTAGGCGAAGTCCAACACATTATATAATGTGTATGAAATGAGAGAAATAAATAAATGTTTTCTCAAACCTGATAATCATCAAGATCTTTTTGTTTTAACACACTACTTGTTAGACCCATCTTTGAAGTGAAACAACAAATACTTTAATGTCAATCTTTATTTACGTCAGTTTCAAATTTAGCACTGGAAAACTATTATGAACCGAAATAAATTGCCTGGGGAGATGGATGTGCAAAAAATCCAGATTTAAAATGAAACGAAAAACGAAATTTAAAAATAGATTCTTAATTTATTATTCCAGAAGGCTTAATGATATATATGGAAAGACAACATCTTTTATGGTAGAACTGTAAGATAAAATGCTCCAAGGCATTTAATTATAATACTTTACGTTCTGTGTGCAAATCTTGTTGAGGTTAACTTTGTTTCTCATTCTTTTCAGTCGTTAATATAAAGTATTAGTCAAGTGGTAGGGTAGATATATACATTTCTATAATGCATTCTACAGATGAATAGAATTATATTAGAAACTTCTAATTCCGAACTATAAAATATTTAAAATTCTTATCACTTCTTATCACTGTTATTTTCTTAAAACAAGCTTTATTACGCAACTTCATCACACACACACACACACACACTCGTACACACGCACGCAAATACCAATGCAATTTAAACGGAAACGCGAACTGATGGATGTGTTAACCATTAGCTTTGTATTGTATGGATACCCTAACGTGTCACGAAGATGTAAAAGGGTTGTTTATACTTATTCAGCGGTTAGTGGAAACTGTTGACACTTTTCACTCGCCATGATATTGAAACTAATTAGAATTAAGATTACCCATCATTGCTGCCATGGATATATGGTTAAGAAGCACTCTATGCAACCACATAAGTTTTGTGTTCAGTCCCACAACATGACATCTCAGGCAAGTGTCTTCTACTATAACCCTGGGCTGACCACTGCCTTGTGAGTGGATTTGGCCAACAAAAACTGAGTAGAAACCTGTCATATACATATCATTATTGAGAACATCTGAAAGAAGTTGCTTCTTTTCCATTCCCCAAGGTGAATGGAGCTTTGGGTAAGAGGAATTGATGTCATTAGACGGTATCCAGCAATCATCAGCTGTTTTGATCCTGAACCGTAACATCCTACCATAGGTGAGTCTGCAGAGGTGGGCAAATCACTGCTCATCATCTCTTCCAGGTGTCCAGTTTAACTCCTCTCTCTTGTTCCATAACCAACAAGAAGAAGTTTCTTCTGCCTCTCCCATCCTATGCACAGCCACCCTTTGCTCTATTCCTCTTATTCTAATAGTTGTAAGCATCATCCATACCAACTTGGCAGGGAATTCCCTACAACCATGCTTAACTGGCAAAAACCATGATTGTCATCCCTACTCCATGCTCCATTCAAAGGCTTGATCACACTATTTTTCCCATGGGACTGTAAGCTCAATCAAGATTATTTCTTTTACCTTTTCAGACCACAAAACTACATCTCACCTCAGGGATGTCTGGACAACCTGGGGAGACTGCAATCTTTCCCCTGGTCTACTTTCATATCCCATGATTAGACTCCATGTTGCAGAATATTTGTTATTTTTGCTGTTTTCACTGGCTTTTCTCTTTCCTTCACAAACTTGATTGCTGCTGTTGTTTTCCCCAGCTAATGGTGTTTCTTGAGCCTTTTCGATTCCAGAGTGTGGGCAAGTGTTGCAAGCACCTTGTCATGATCAGAGCTGGATTAAGACCCATAGAGACCCTAAGCACTTAAAAGAGTTTGGTGCTGCCCATATATACTCTCTTTACTCTTTTACTTGTTTCAGTCATTTGACTGCGGCCATGCTGGAGCACCACCTTTAGTCGAGAAAATCGACCCCGAACTTATTCTTTGTAAGCCTAGTACTTATTCTATCAGTCTCTTTTTGCTGAACCGTTAAGTTATGGGGACGTAAACACACCAGCATCGGTTGTCAAGCGATGGTGGGGGGACAAACACTGACACACAATATACGACGGGCTTTTTTCAGTTTCCGTCTACCAAATCCACTCACAAGGGTTTGGTCGACCCAAGGCTATAGTAGAAGACACTTGCCCAAGGTACCACGCAGTGGGACTGAACCCAGAACCATGTGGTTGGTAAGCAAGCTACTAACCACACAGCCACTCCTGCGCCTATACATATATATGTAATTCCAAATATAAACTATAATAAACCATAAAGTAAAATTTTATTTTTCAAAATGAAAGAAAGCTGACAGTAAGATGGAAAATAATATTTATTTTTCTATATTTCCACTTTATTTATAAATAAAAAGTTTTCTACTTTCTTAAAATTGCCATGTCTTTGACCAGACCCTCAAAATTAATCTTACATAACACATTTGCTTCTCTAATTAGTAGGGATAAGGCATTCCAAATGTTATTATAGCATGTTTAGAGAGACTTCTTTTGTGCAGTAAACCATTTATCATTTCTGTGGTTCTCCCCTTGCTTTGATGCCCTAAGCATGTGCTTATTTTGCTTAATAGTTAATCCAGCACTGGTCACAATGCCACTTGTCTTTTGCCTAAGTGCTAATTTGCACCCTGACAAAATGTGTGCCAGGGTGCCCCTTTCTCCATAGAGTCTACACAGCTGGTCCTCTTTCAAACCCCCTTCTGTGCAGGTTTGTTGGCCATGGGAGTGTGTCATACACTGCCTGGAGAAGGAAGGAGATACAGAGAGGTTCCAGTTCCCACAGATCTGTCCAGTGTATGAGCATGTGTTTGTGTAGTCATTGCTTGACAACCAGTGTTTGTTTATTTCCATAACTTAATAGTTCAGCAAAAGAGGCCAATAGAATGAGTACTGGGCTTTAAAAGTAAGTAATGGGGTTAGTTTGTTTGACTAAACCATTCAAAATAGTGCCCCGACATGATTACTGAAACAAGTAAAAGATAAAAGTCGCCAGACACAAGTGAATCCTATTAGCCACTCCTCTGTGAAACTGACTTAATGGCTGTGTCAATACCACTGCATGATGGCTGTGTCAATCCCACTGTACCCACACACTTGCAGACATATATATATAT
>NC_068988.1:13334079-13338959 GCF_001194135.2 Octopus bimaculoides | reverse complement strand
ATATATTTATTGTGTGTGTGTGTGTGTATGTATGTAGGCATGCATCTATGTTCGTATATACTATACATATGTCTTCATATGTGTATGTGTGTGTGTAAAAGAGAGAGAGAATATCAGTTTTACTGTTGTATTGTGATCATAAGATTTACATAAAAACTAACATAAGATAGCTTTAATAAAGTAAATTGTGAGATGGAATTTACATATGTGAACAAGTGTGCAGAGACACTATGTAATTATGTCACCAAATGATTTTGCACCTTGCTATCAAGATGTGAGCAAAATATAAAATTCTGATTTTCATAGGAAGTTGACGGAGAAAACAAAATAGCATTCATAATGGGTTTTTTTATTTTTTTATCCTTTTGCAATTCCCGTTCATGATGTATAATAATGATCGAAACCAGTTTGGGACTGGTTAACATTGACCTCATTAACTGACAGAAAAATGCAGATTATAACAATAAATTTTGTAAATTGTCTTTATGACTTACTATATAAAAGACAAATGGGCATGTTAGATGTACCCTAATTGCAGCCACACATATTCATCAGGAATAATATTAGCTAATGAGAGGCCCAACTTCACATATAGCACTCAGGGTGATTCTTTGAGACATTTTAAAAGAAATATGCACCTTTTAAGCCATCAAATATGGTAATCAGATGAATGAGGACAGCACTCATGGTCTTTTGTAATGTCTCAGTGAACTATAAAGAAAATGAGAGAAAGAAATCATGGCTCACAAGTTATCCTCAATGCAGAAATTTGTTTCTCATGCTTGCAAATAAAGTGAGCTCTGCTAAAGTTATCCACGGGTCACATGGTGAGATTAAACCAGGTGATGGATTAAGTTTGCCACCCAAGAACAGATATAGTAAATTCAAACTTTCATACAGTTTCTGTCTATAGAATTTCACTCCCAAGATTTGGATTAACTCAACACTGCTCTAGAAGTTCCTGTCTTGAAATGCCATTCAGTGGAGTTAAACCCAGAATTATGTTTGTAACGCAAATTTCTCAACCATGCTTCCATTTGTATACATTGAGAGGATTAGATTGCCGGTTGTCCATGATGGGTTGGTAGGGATTCAAACCCCAACCACAAAATAATCAGTTAGAGATCACGAGTATGATTGATCAATAAGTTGATCAAGCAGCATGAAGTTGTAACATGACATGGATTCTTGGATGTTCTAAAATCTGTCCCCTTTTTACCCTCCTTAAACAGTTTGGTACCTAACTCACCAAACAGACCACCTTGAGCTAGAGATGGCTTCGGACACAATGTACAGCAGTCAGCCTTCAACAAGACACAGCATGGTTTTCTCCTCCCAACTGGTGGTTATACTATCTGCATTTTTCTTTCCTTGATAGCCAACGCAGCAAATCATTTACATTGTTTGAGTTTTCTTCTTTTATAATACACAACAATGATCTTCAACAATAAAACAAACACCAACAGGAAACTCGCATGACAAGCTCATAACTTAGAAATTAAAATACTACTCCATGGTAATACAAAATAAATAAATAAACCAATAAATAAATAAATAGAAACACAGCTGGTTTCTATAAAAATTATATATATATAAGAACAGATCCCTGCAGTACACCAGATGACATCTCATAGGGTGAAGAATGCTGTCTTAGAACCGTGACCACCTCTTTTTGGCTAAGAATGAAGGACTCTAACCAGTTAAAAAGATCATCTTTCACACTCATTGCAGAGTTTTGCCATAAGTCTTTTGTGTGGCACAGAATTAAAAACTTATAAACCCCTTTCTAGCAATTCAGAAAAAAATCTTGATAAATATTCTTTCATATGTATATGAAAGAAAAAGAAATTCTGAATAATTACAAAAATTTATAACCATTGAGTCATTATAAAAGTAAAATTATAATTACTGAAATGAGAAATAAATACTAAGGAGATAGAATCAAAGAGGTGAGGAAAAGCCAAATCAAATAAAAGTTCTATGACTGTGTGGTTATGAACCTGAAACCAAACTGCATGGTCTCAGGTTCAGTTTCACATCATGTCATCTTGGGAAAGTGTTCTTTTTTTTACTATAACCCCAGGCAAACTGAAATCACATGAGTGGATTTGGTAGATGGAAAAAGTGGGTGGGGCGGATTTATTGGTAGAGTTTAATAGCTTAAGTAATTTGAGGTCAATAATGGTAAAGAAAGATAAAAAAAAACTATTCACATATTTTATTATATCTTTAAAATTCTGTTCCGTATTATAATACATATTCATTTTATGTGATGTTATTTTCTTATTTGCTCCGAGCATTTGGCACTATTTTATGAACTTGTAACTTTTAATTACAGAGAATGTTCCATTTATTTTCACAATAAGATAAAGCAATCACACACAATTGGAAATGGAAGGTAGGAAAGCTTTCTTTTCTTTTTCTTTTCTTTTCTTTTGTCTTATTGTCATGAGCAATTAAGAACAATGTTAAAAAAGTAAAAAAAAAAAAAATGCTGAATTGGAAACACAAGATGGAAAAGAGAAACAGTAACATGATTTCTGACAGTATTGATTTCCTGCTTTTTGAAATATTGATTTTTTTGAGATCCTCAATCATAATATTGAATTAAGCAGAGAAAAGACATGAACTGGGTGGTTGAGGAGCATCTGACATATTATACCAAATATCAGCTGGAGGTTTGCTGCCATCTCCAACCACATACACTGCTATGGGCCAAAATGGGGGAAAATATTTCCAGTTGCTTGAACTGTTAGAAATAACAAAATAAATCATATCTTAAAAATAGTGATGAAAACATTAGATAAAGCAATATCTAAAATATTCCTAAAAAAATACTGGATTATCGTGACAAGAATTCCTTAGATCATAGATCTGTTCAATCACAGTGTGCCTTGAGCTAAACAGCAATAAGTACTCCAGTGCTGAAGATATCACCATTCGTTCTTCCCTCAACCCTCTATTCATGAACAACACAGCTCATATCATCGAATTCCTAATACACAAAAATGAGAACGTAATTTTTTTTCCTGCAACAATTCAAAGGTTTTTCTCTCACTAAGATTTCATTATATTGATTATTTTTGTAATCAATATCATGGAATCTTAGTGAGAGAAGGTTAATTCAATCAAACATATTGACTATATAAGGAAGATATTATATCTAATCAAATTAACCTGATAATATTGCTGATTGAAGAGACATTAATGAAGTGATTGCATGAAGGCAGCTCTTGTTGATCTTTGCTGACCATAAGGTTGCAGGCATACAGATTTATCTTACATAAATCATATAAAAGACTTATATCATTGCTACTCATAAATAACATCCACAACAAAATGTCAAACTTATTCAAGGTCTTTGGTTGAGACTTGGAACAAAGCAACAACAACAAAAATATGTTTACTGTTTATATTAGTTGAACTGGTGTCCTCATCTTGATTTCACTGTTTCAGCTGTTGTACTCCAGCCTTCTTTGGGTGTTTTGTGTTGAGCTTGGTTGTTGTATTGGAATTTCAAACCTAATCTTTTATTTGATCCATGGGGGTACACTGTTATCATGCTGCTCTCTGTGTTTTGTGACATTTTTTTTTTTTGCTTCAGTTGATTTTTTTTTGTGAATTACCTTAGTGCCTTGCTTGGGATTGAACTCAGAACCTCTAGGTGACTGCACTACATTAACCAATGTCTTTATCTACTACCCTATGCCCATACTTCACAAAAAAATGTCACAAAACATGGAGCAGAATGAGGACAGTGTATCCCATGAATCAAATAAAGGGTTTAGTTTGAAATTCAGATATAACAACCAAGTTCAACACAAGACACCTTAAGAGGTCTGGAGTGTACAAAAGCTGAAACAGTGAAATCAACAATCAAGATTAAGACACCAATCTGACTAATATAAACAGTATACATAATACAAATCCTTCATCTCACAAATATAGAATTAAATATTAATTATAATAATATTGGTTTCAAATTTGGGCACAGGGCCAGCAATTTCAGGAGAGGGAGTAAAGCAATTACATCGACTGGTACTTATTTTATTGACCTGGAAGGATGAAAGGCAAAAACCTAAAATATGGGTGGAAGGAAGGGCTAGTCGATTACATCAATGTCAGTGCTCAACTAGTACTTATTTTTGAAGTTCATTCGCAGACAGTTAAAATGGTTAAAAACGCCGTTCGATATTATTGCACTTAAGTGCTACTGTAGTTTTGATGATTCATTGTCAGATATCAAAGCCATCCAGATTTATCGTTCTTCCTCCAATTCTTGTCCAGACTGTTTCTTCTCCCATCCAAACTGTGTTCGTTCGTCTTGTCTTCCTCCTGCTAGTTTGTGGAGGAGACAATGTTTGCCCAGATACCACAAAACTCCCATGGAGCAGGTTAGTTCATTTCTATAGCTTCATATTTATCTAGTCTACGTTTAATCGCTTTAAATCACCCCATTTCTTTCACTTTGTCTTCCTCCAATTATTGTTTATGTCGGCAAAGCAATGTTATTTCCGTTGATTATCTTTTAGAAAATACATTTTTATTTCATTTCTGATGTTTTATCAACGATGTTTCAATGTTTTAATCTTTATATAAACTTCCCCCAGCCACATTTAACGTCTTAATTTAGGTTGTAAAAATACAAAATTATAATAAGTTCAGATAATTGTATCGAAAAACTATAAACACCTTTAATGTGTCTAATGTGTCTCTAAGACATTAAGATATATTTATGGAATTGTTTATATTTTAATTTATGTTTTAAATATAAAATAAGACATTAGGCTTTTTACTGTGATGGGAAACTTATTCTAAGCCTTACAGTATAGCCTTGGTTGATATGAATATGGGTGTAACACATTAAACTACATTTGTAT
>NC_068988.1:13306015-13334069 GCF_001194135.2 Octopus bimaculoides | reverse complement strand
ATATATATATATATATATATATATATATATATATATATAACTACGTATAAACTTGTCCCTATCTACACATGTATACTGAGGTATATGTATTATTTGATGTTTTATATCTCATTTCTTAAGTGTGTGTGTGTATATATATATATACATATATGTACGTGTGTCGATATATATATTACTGGAATTCTTTCATTGCCGTTTTTGATCCTTTAGGTACCCTTCACATTCGTGCTCAGTTATTGTTGGCTGTTCCTAAACAATTTTTTAGATCGCGTTTCTCTCGTTTCATCCTTCCTCTTGTTGCTTCTAGCCTTGGATGTTGTTCGACCGTGAAAATTGTTTAAATGTTAAGTTAGAATATATTTCGTTATGCAAAAAAATTTGCAAAAGAGTAAAATGGAAAAAAATGACGAAAGATAACTACTGACAACAATTTTACATACTTTTACTTTCCTTGTTATTTCACTGACTAATGCCCCAAAATAAAAGCGAAGTTGAAAGTGTTTTCCTAAAGACAAAATAAAAGTATGGTACTCCCTCATGAATACTTCCACACACAAATTAATCAAAGAAAGTTTCGCCCAACATGAGCGGAAAAAAAGCTTGCATCTTCAAAAATGTCAAGGAAAAGCGTGAGGCTAGGTGTTTTAATTTGCAAGAGTTGCAGCAGTTGGTAGCTAGGGAACTGCTGCCAATTATGGATAAGTCTTTAATCCTTTTGTTACCATATTTCTGTCTCAAATGATTTTGAAAACAATCATGCATTTAGTAAAATAACTTTGTCATTATTAGGATGACATTTAGAACATAAGATGAAATTTTAATGGAAGGTTTTAGTTTAGATCCCTTAAAGACAGGAAGTTTGTATCAGAGAACCAAAGGGAGGGGAAGCTCAAGTGGGTTGGTATCAGAAGGGTTAAACTTGGTCAAACCAAGTAGAACTGTCACGAAAAATGTGAATTAAGTAAATATTTTTACCGTGACAACTTCATTGTGAGTCATTGAAAGAGTAAAATTTTTAGGAAACTGCAAGATTTGTTTGCATTCTGGGCAGATGATGAAATGAGTACATTGGATGTAATATATGAGGTTTGTGGAAATTCAATCAAATTAGTCAGTGACATGGAATTAATTGAGTTTTTGAGCCAGTTATTAACCTGTTGTGGAGATGTAGAGAGAAGTATATCCAGCAGAATGAGAGCATTTTGAAGGTGCTGAGCTGTGTGTTACAGTTGGGAGGGTGGCTTCTAACTAAGATACTCTACAGGTTTTGTTCCTCTTGGAATAGAGGAGGGGAGGATTGGGAAAGACAAAAACAGTGAGAGGAGAGGATGGAAATTGTAGAGGATGATTCATTGAAGATGTTGGGCAGACAAATGAAAGATTATAAGAAAGGGAAGTCTGTTTTTGTGTATGCATGAGTATAAAGTAAAAATGTAGAAGTTTTGTCATTAATCTTGGATCACTGCATCGAGGGGTTGACTAATGCTCCAAAGGTAACCCTATGAGCATTTTCTTAGACTTTGAATGAAGATCCAAATCTTTACTATATTGTTGACAGATGTGAAGAAATTGTGAGAATGGGATGGCAGTTTTAGTATGAGAAGGTACAGAGGGGGAAGTTGTGGTAGAAGTGTGAGTCAGTAATGTTTCTAGTAAACAGGTGGAACCATCAACAGTGAGACGTAAAGAGGGAGTTGTTCCCTTTTTCCATGATCTTTCATTTTCCTTTCCTCTTCAACAAAACATCTTCTACAACTTCAACTTACTTTTCTCTGACAGTCTTTCTGCTTTTAACTTTCCTAATCATTCTCTCTCTCAAAAGGGTAAAAAACCTGTGGGTCTTTGCTCTCTTGAATACACATCATCATACCCCGGCCATACTTTGGCATGGTTTCTATGGCTGGATACCCTTCCTAATGCCTAACACTTTATAAAGAGTATTGGGTGCTCTTTACATGGCACTGACACTAGTGAGGTCACCAAGTTACTTGCAAGACAAGACCCTTCAAGATGGGTGTAGTATTGAGGGAGGTGGGTTTATATACCAGATGATGAGAGGTTAAAGTATGAGGAAGGAGACATGATGGGTAAAGATTGGGTTCATCATTTACAAATTTTTTCTTATTGAATATAATTCTTATTCTGTACATTAAACCATTTTTATTTTTTGATATTTCATCAGTTCCCTCAAGTATTATTTTTATTTCAAGTCATTTTTAATTTATTTTTCCAGCATCTGCCACTAATCCTGACCTTTATGAGGTAAGTACATTTTTCTTAATCATCATCATCGTTTAACGTCCGCTTTCCATGCTAGCATGGGTTGGACGATTTGACTGAGGACTGGTGCAACCGGATGGCTACACCAGGCTCCAATCTAATTTGGCAGAGTTTCTACAGCTGGATGCCCTTCTTAACACCAACCACTCAGAGAATTATATTTACTGTTTAATAGTTAATGTTGATTGAATTAATATACCCGTTTGCATGTTTTCTTTTAATCTTGTGATGGTGAAGAAGTTTGCTTCCAGGTTCAGTCCCATTGCGTGGAAACTTTGGCAAGTGTCTCCACTGTAGCCCTTGGCTGACCAAATCCTTGTGAGTGGATTTTGTAGCTGGAAAGAAGCCCATCATCTATGCATGTGTGTGTGTGTGTCCTTTTCTTGACAATATGTCAAATGAGTGTCACTGTCATACAAGTGATGTCCTTCATTTCTGATCGTCCATGAAAATGTTACCTACGGGAAAATATTACTTTGCTTAGAAACAGATGAAGGTTGGTGATAGGAAGGGCATCCAGCTGTAGAGAATCTGATTCAGCAAATTCCTTCCAACCCATGCTAGCATGGGAGAGTGGACATTAAAATGATGATATTCCTCAATCTTGTTAAGAGTCTGTGATTTGATACAAACAATTCCATGGGTTATGACTCAGCCTGCATTCACTGTGAGAACTAAGGTTCATGATAAATTCAGTTAATGAGTTGCTACGAAAGATGAGATTGATAACACTACATACAAGCTCAGCCTGTTAGACCATATTGTTCAGTTTTCCGAGTTAGTCACTGCTTACTGTGTTCTCTTCATTGAGATTCCAGCTTGGTTGATGGCTCATGTTGGTCATGACAGTCCACATCGTCACTGCAGATGTGGAGGTATCTTGCAAAGATGGAGGAGGCTCAGTGGGCCAATGCTCAATGGGTCCCCCAGGAGAACCTGAGAATATACTTGCAAATAGTGAATGCAGCAATGCATGAATCTAACCCTAACCCTGACATGACCTGATAACACTAAGTAACACATTTTGTTTACCTGACCTTTTTTTCTGTTTTGTCTATATGTATGTATGTATATTCTGGTGCGGAGTTCAAAAACGGTCCTGACTTCCACCTATCATTGATATTTTCCTAAGTAATTTTTGTCTTGTATAAAATCTTTACATAATGCAAATTTCACCTAGGGCTAAATTCTAGCTTCATTTTTATTCCTTTCATCATCGTTATCACATATTTAATTTGCTAAAAATTTTCTAAACAAGTAAAATAATTGACACATTTGAAATATTTTCTTTACTTTGCTTGAAATTTTCCAAATAAATGTATTCAATAAATAAAATAGTTGTCAAACTCAGAAATTATGAAACTGTTAAAAAATTAAAATGGAAAGTGCTTTGAAGAGATTTCACTTTTCATGAATGCTTTCATGATTTCTCCCCAGAGGCCATGTGTAGTATCCCAGTGGCCTTGATACTTTTCATTGTTACAACCATCATTATTTTAATGTCCACTTTTCCATGCTTGCAAGGGTCAGATGGAGTTTATTGAGGCAGATTTTCTATGGCCAAATGCCCTTCCTGTTACCAACCCTCACTTGTTTCCAAGCAAGGTAATATTTCCTCGGGCCAGACATCTATTCGCAGAATATTGGAAATGAATGACTTCATTTACAACAGCCAGGCAATGTCAAGACAAGGAAACACACACACACATATGCATACTGCGCTTCTTTCAGTTTCCATCTACCAAATCCACTCACAACGCTTTGGTCAGCTTGAGGCAGTGGACACATGTTCAAGGTGCCATGCAGTGGAAATGAACCTGAAACCATGCAGTTGGGAAGCAAACCTCTTACCATAAGCTATACTTGTTGCAATGTTTTAGTGAAACCTTTCCCTGTGTTCCTCACTAATATAAACTACCTGGACAAAAAATGTAGATGTGATTCCTTCAGCCATGCATCTCCTCTACAGCAAGACACCTGTGCTTGGCCTCTTATCATACTTTAGCCACTCACCTCCACCTTTCCTTCTGAAACACCCCTTTTAATAGTGGGAGCTTTCTCCCCCCCTCCCCGTTCTTTTTCTGTCTTGCAAGTTTACATGGCAAGCACCAAGTACACACTGTAAAGCGGTTGATATTAGGAAAGATATCTGGCCATAGAAACCATGCTGACAGTGGAGTTTGATGTGGCTTTGCAGCTCACCAGATTCTGTGAAACCACCCAGCCCATGCCAGCATGGTAAATGGACATTGAATGATCATGACAACATGCAAGCACTGAAATTATACATCGCTATCATTAGTTTACATCCACCTTTCATGCCAGCATGGGTTAGATGGTTCAAATGGTTCTAATGTGGTAAGTTATGCACCATCCTCTAAATGTCTCAGATTTTGCATTGTTTCTGTTTGTGTGTCCTTCCAAATACCAACTACTTAACAGTGTAGTGGATGCTTGTTTTCCATGGTCCCAGCACCAAAACTAAAAAGAACTGCCTAGACAGGAATGGAATAACAGAGAGAGAGAGGGTGGTGGTGATTTGAGACAAAGTGATGAGATGGTGAAATATAGTGAGAGGAATAGATTTATTATTGAGAGAGTAACAGAGTTGATGCTGTATGGAAGAGATGGCTAGGGAATGAGTTAGTGTCAGGGCCTTGTGTGAACAAGTGGGACAGCATAGAAGAGTGGTGGGATGGGTTGTTGTAGGGGGATCCAGTACTGCCCCAAGTTGTAAGAATAAATATGGATGGGGCAGGTGTGAAGAGACCATGTGATAGAGAAAGAGTGGAGGCTGACCAGGAACTTGAGAGGCTGTGGGGAGAGGGTCACTGCAGGTTAAGAGAGTAGTGACAGTGTCAGATGGGGGTGAAGGGAGAGATGAGAGAGTGTTAAAGTGACAGAGAGAGAGGACAGTGAAAGAGAAGGAGAGGGTGGAGGAGAGGTGGGTGAATACTGCCAGATAAAAGAATGGCTGGAGGGTACCATGGAAGTGGAGAAAGAAGGGAATGAATGCAGTGAAAGCATCTCAAGAGAAAGGAAGGTAGAACGGGAGTAATATGCTTTGCTTTTAATAGAAACGAACTATTTTAATTAGTGCGTGAGTCAGATGTAGTGTTCTAAGATTAAGTGACAGTGGTTTAAGTCCTTGACAGTTAGAGAATTTCATTTACTTCGGTGAAATGCTTAGCGGTATTTCATCTGCCGTTATGTTCCAAGTTCAAATTCTGCCGAGGTCGACTTTGTTTTTCATCCTTTCGGGGTCAATTTAATAAGTACCAGTTATGCACTGGGATCGATGTAATCGACTTAATCCCTTTGTCTGTCCTTGTTTGTCCCCTCTATGTTTAGCACCTGTGGGCAATAAAGACAAATATTCTCCACATAGCCTGAAGAGTGGAGGGGGTCTACCAGGCTGGCTTGCTCTTGACATAGATCATGATTCATAAGTTTCACTCCTATGACCTATTAAGGGTTATATAGTCTCTCTCTCATATATATATATGTATGTATCTATCCATACTAGTGAGTGTATATATATATACACACACACACATACACATATGTGTGAGTGTACACACACACACACACACACAGAGATCCCTATATAACTGTGTGTTTAAGTTAGTATTTCTCAACTACAATAAAAAAAATATGAGAAAGATATTGTGTATAATTTATTTTGTGCAAGGGTTCCTTGAGACATGTAATTTATTTTAAGGGTTACGCAAAGGTAAAAGGGTTGAGAAACACTGGGTTAGGTTCTCTTCAAAACCATGTAGTTTCAGAGGATACGTTCGTGCTACATGGCACAATGAGCAGAACCTGGTTGTGTGTGTGTATTTTGTTTGCATGTTGCCTAAAAATAAAATCACCGTGTAATCAGTGTCATCGTTTTTACATCTGCCCCCAGAACGTGTCTAGCTGTTGAATGGGTCATTATTCAAAAGACTAGGAGAAATGGTACCTGACTTGGAATCAAGTACAGTTGGTGAGAAGAAGACTGTTTGGCCATAGAAAAATTAGCTCAATGTCTTATCTAACCCATGTTAGTTTAATCCCTTTGGCTCTATATGGAGCATAGAGTGCCAACAAGAGATCTCTGTCTCAGTCTTTGGCAATGGATCGAAGTTGTCCTCAGGTGTGGCTGCAGCCAGTGCTTTAGTTTTGTGGATCTTCATGTGTTTTTTGGTCTTTGGTGAGAGAAGGCTGTTCCACATCATAGCTTCCTTTTGGTTTTCTCTACATTGCTTCATACACAATCTCTGAGGACTACATTCCCTTACCAGGACCAGTTTCACATGTTCTCTTGTTGGTGTTTCAGTAGCAATTTAGAAAACTGAGTTCATGGTCACTAACCCTGCATCTGCCAGTCTCCTCTTTTCTCAACCAGGCTTGAGACTGGCTATAGCAGAGCTTGTCCAGCTCGTACTATCATGATAAAAATGGATATTAGGATGATGATTTATATTTACACAATTACACTCACACACACACACATTAAACTATCGTATTATACTATTTTCCACTTTGTAGGAGGTGAAACTACACCGCACTGCCCGTGAAAGAGAAAAGTAAGTAGTTATTTATATCCTTAATTATACAACTGACCTTATCAATTAAAGCAACAAAAAATAGATTATTATGAAAATCTTTGAATACTAAATATCTCTTAATCATCCAAGTCCAGTCCTGTCAAGGTACTTCCTCTCTCATCGTCCAATATAATAAAATTTCAGTCAAGTTTTGGGGATCAATATAAAATCTTCAGCCTGCTTTACTTCCAAACATTGAGGCATTGTGCCTATCCTAGTTCAGACTGTTTTTGCCCCCCCCCCATCCTCCCTCTTACAACCATTTCATTATGATGTTTATATTTTTATAATTTCAGATATGACAACATGGCTGACCTTTATGCTGTAATTAACACATTACAGAGTTTAGAGAAAGCATATATCAAAGATGCTGTCCTACCAAAAGAGTCTGTATTCACTTTGTTCAGTTAAATATTTTTGTATTATATCTACTTATCTATACTAGCTGTAGGGCATTGTATTAGGCCCCAGATACTTAAATATATTTGCTTCTTCATGTTTGTTTTAAAGAAAATCGCTAACATCTATCTTGGGTTTGTAATGATTTCTTTTGATTCAGATTTTTTTTAATTGTTACATTTCTCTCTAATGTTAGCATAATATGACACTTGTTTGTTTACAAATAATTTCTGTTGATATGAATATATTTTTATTATATCTGTCATTAAAATAGACTAGCTTTTTTCTAGGAAATAGAAATATTTAATTCTCAAATATCTGTTGACTTATTGTGAAACATAAACACATCATGCACTACACTGTTCACGTAATTGAAAACTAGTACACACACACACACACGTCATTAAATACTCGTGTCAATGAGGAAGCTTTTATACAGTCACTCAACCTTCTGGAAATAGCAGTCAAATCTCCCTCTAAATCACATTCTGCAGTTTTAAAGAAAAGGAAGGATACATTGAACCTTGTAAACCTAGATATACAAAAAGATGGTGATTAGTATGCCTTTGATCCATCTGATCATACTGACCTGGGGCTAAACAGCAGCTGTCTGTACTCTTGATTTACCATCCAGAAGTATTCTGTCTTTTCCTCTTCTTCTATTCATTCATCATCATCATTTAATGTGCATATTCTTTGCTGGCATGAATTGAATGGTTTCACAGGATCTAGTGGGTTCAAAGACTGCATCATGTTCCAATGTCTGATTTGGTATGGTTTCTACAGTTGAATACCCTTCCTAAGGCCATTCTTGCAACAAAAGATTTGCTCTCCTGAACTTATTGATTCTATATCCTTTGTTCCCCAGAGTTATTCGATGCAGCTGCCTATTCTCCTCTTCCCCAAATCTATCTCCTCAGAATCTCCCTAATTAATCCATGTCACCCCCTCCTCCCCCAGCTTCCAGCCTGCAGTATTAAACTACACTGGAAGACAGATAACTTGACCCTCCCTTCGACTATAACTATAATCCAACCAAACCCTTGTCAATGGATTCGCTAGATGGAAATAGAAACAAGTGCATTGTGGTTAGTGTTAGGAAGGGCATCCTGCCATAGAAACCAAGCCAAAACAGACATGGAGCTCAGGCTTCTCACTCTTCAGCAAAGTGGCCTTACTTATCCTGTGACCTAGTTGATCCAGATTGTGATATAGCCTACCATCATTACTGATTGTACTCCCCACATAGGTAAAATGGTTAGCTTCTACGAGCTCCTTCCCACTGATAATAATGGGTCCAGGTTATGCCCTTTGATTCAAATTAGAATTTAGCTGGTGACAAACTCTGGGTTTCCAGATGTTAGTTTTCAAGTTTAACTTTATGGCTGCATTTTAAAACGCAGCTACAATGCTTTGGCATGTCCTCTGCACGGTGAAAGACAAGAGAGCAATCACTAGAAAACAACCTTTTTGTGTCTTGATCTTATCTTTCAGACATGACACTTTAAGTAGCTTAGCATCAAGTACAATCTACAAACACACACACACACACACTTGACTTGCAGAATAACCTTATAAGCACACAAATGAAACAGCTGTGATTAGTGATATTGTTTTAATTTGTCTGAAATTTTGTTGAAACATTAGGTTGTTTTTTTGGGTTTTTTAATATTAAACTCCCTTCTGATTTTATCTTTCAGTTGTTTGTATTGTATCAGTATATCTTTATTTTGCCAGATATACAGCAGCCTGTTCCAAACTGTTAGTCCAATACAAGGCAGCATTCAAACAAGTACAATGTAATGCCTTTCCCACTGTTGAAGACTTTATGAAAAAATACCGTGTAAGTAGCTCTCAATGTAGAATTACTGAAAGTATAGATGAGACATCAAGTATTTTTTATTCAATGGTTTAATCATGAGGAAGGGATTGTGCTCTTAGTCTTCACAAGTTCTCCAAGACTGGTACCCATGGTTTTTACTATTCCTCCAAGACTGGTGCCCAATGGTCTTCCTGAGTCCTCCAAGATCAATGCAGATGATGTTCATCTTAAACATCTTCAGATTGATGATTGCAGGAAAAAACATTGGTGGGAAAGGGAACTGTAGCCAGAGGAAGAATATGTGGATGGTGGGGAGGGTACACAAACTACTGGTTGCAGTGGGTAGAGGCCATTCTAGCAGTGGTAGAAAGGTGGAGACAGTACGTCTGTTGGATAGAATCCAAAATGAAATTGCTTTGTTTTCATAGCAAAAATGTTACTGTATCCCATTCATCAAATACTCTTCAACACTGTAACCTGAGCCTTACCAACTCATGGATTTACTTTTGATTTCAAACCAAGTTGTGTACTATGACAGTTATGAGCCAATTTAAAAAAAAAAAAAATTTCTGTGACCCCCCTATTTTTATCATGAGAAAATAGACTTAAGACTTGGTTTTTCAAGTATGTGACCCTCTTTTTAAATACTGTAAAGTTTTCTTTGAGTGGGGATATTTGGTTGCTACATTGAGCTAGACAAGTTATTCATTTGATGCTATCAGCTCTGTTGCTAATGCTGACCATTAAAATATCAGGATACACTTGACTGATTTCTTTAATGAAAGGGGGATATTTTTATTCAGTCAGACACTAGTATGAGAGCAAATTACTGCAACTGGTTTTTAGTGAAACAGATTACAGAAACTGCGGGAATGGGATTCTGGTGAAATACCATTGGCTTCAAAAATCTTGAGAATGAGACCCACAACTTACACCTTACGTAATGGAGAGGCACATTGGATTATATATATTCTTAACTACACAATATGTGAGAAGAGGAGATGATCATGACTGTGTAGTCTGACTTGGGGATAAACAACTCTTCTAATCCTTCCACCTGCATTTCATTTGTTGATTTCCCTTAAACACAATATTCATCAACTAATGAAGTCTTTGCCTTGTGAAAAAAGATATTTCTGAACATGGTGTCTGTCTTTGATTTGTTCTTCATTTTTCTCTTATGATTTTGTTTTCATTTCCTGGAATATTTTACAAGTAATTGATATGAAATGTAAATGGATACAGAGCCATTTTTAGTATTCTGTTAATGCTGTAAATACAATATGTTCATTAAACATAATTTAATATAAATATTAAATGTATGTTATAAATATGTAATATAGATATTAAACATGTTATAAATATTTTAATATATTGTATATTATAAATATATAATACATATTTGATATAAATACTTACAAATTAATGATTTATCCAGCTTGACTGCCCTGCTGCCTTGGAACGGATAAAAGAGGATCGCCCAATTACCATCAAAGATGATAAAGGAAACACAAGCAAATGTATTGCTGATATTGTATCAGTAAGTATAATTCTTACAACTTATGGTTGAATGCTTACAAAGTTGGGGTTCAGTTCCACTCTGCTGGCATAATCTTGGGCTGACCAATGCTTTGTGAGTGAATTTTATTGGTGGAAACTGTACAGAAGCATATTGTGTGTGTGCTGCACTTGTCTGTGTGAATATTTGCATTCTGCATTTCGTATGAGATGAGGACTGGGCTCTAAATAGTAACCACTCTTAATATTGGTTTATGACTGGAAGATGTTGTAATATCTCGTTCTTTTTATTTTCCTTTCAGCTTTTTATTACAGTTATGGATAAACTAAGATTGGAAATCCGTGCTATGGATGAGGTAAGCAAATATTACCATAAAACTCATGCATGAACTATTTAAAATATAAATCTATATTCAGTGAAGACAATTTTCTTCAACCTTAAAACCATTACACTTTATAATTAACAAAACTATAATTATATAATGAACAAAATGCATTTTGTTTTAAATGTTACAAGTATATATATATATCTATATATCCTAGCAACTATACTAGGCCTTGTAACGAATTAAAGAAAGTATTAGGTGCAAGTTTGGGTGTCTGGTTAAGGACTTGGTTTCCCAACCACAGTTCTCGGATTAGTCCTACTGCATGGGAAAATACACAAGGGGAATAACTCATTTTAATGGTGTATCTTCATGTGGCATGGTTTTGACAGAAGACTGCACCAGACTTCTAGGTCTGTTATGTTTTCTAACTAAGACACAATGCTAGCAATTTTGAGGGCAGGGGATTAGTTTATGCCAGCAAATCTCAAAACGTAACGAGCCAGAACAAATACCACAATATTTTTTCCTAATGTTCTACCAATTCTGCCAGCTTGTCACCTTTTGGCTATAAGTACTGCATGTATAAGTCATGATATGTAATTTATTGGGGTTAAAAGACCCTTTGAATGGAAAATATGAATACAACAGGGTCTCATAAATCTAATATAATTTGTTAGAAATAGATTATCGAAGTCAAAATATCTCAGATGGGTTAGAAAAAAATCTATAACAAGCAGGGGACATAACTCCAATGAAATCACTTGATCGGAATGTTTGAATAGTATATAAACAATGTCAATTGTTATGAATCTTCTTTTTGTCAGTCAGTTAATCTTGAATTATCTCCCTTACTTGTTTTGCGATTTTAAACATCTCTATGGCGAGTTTTTGTCTACTAATTGCTTTGATGATCTCAGCTGATCAACTCACTATATTAAACCCTACAGTGGATAATAATATGCAGAACACTCTCTCATAGCCATATTGCAAACAGTTTTAAGAGGCTTATTTTAGTAATATGTTTTCAAATGTATTTGGTGCAAATAATTTAATAGGTGCAGGAATGGTTTTGTAACCATGCCTTGGATTCCTTGGTCAGGTGTCTTCTACTATACTCCCAGGCCGACCAGAACCTTGTGAGTCGATTTGGTAGATGGAAACTGAAAGAAGCCCGTTGTATGTGTACATATATGTACCCTTGTCTAGACATGGCATGATAATTGTAAAGGAGCTTCTTCATCATCATCATACAAGCGAAGTTGTTTCCAGTTTTCCATGAAAATTATGTCTGGTCATAGGGAAATATCTTGCCTGGAAACAGGCAAGAGTTTGCAATAGGAAGAGCATCCAGCTGTAGGAATTCTGCCTCTACAAATTTCATCTGATTTATGCAAACATGGAAAAATAGATGTTAAATAACACTTTAAGCTACCTCATGTTCAAATGAGATTTAAAAATTTTTATTTTATTGAGGATGAAAAGCATTTCCATAGCATTAAAATCCTGTTTCTATACATAATTTCTACATTTTAGATTCAACCAGACCTTCGTGAATTAATGGAGACTATGACGCGTCTAAGTTTATTACCTCAAGACTTTGAAGGAAAAGAAAAAGTATCAAAATGGTTTGTGAAAACAATTTTCAGACATTTACTAATTATATTTTCTAATTAGCAATTAGTGATGTTTATATATTTTCTGAATAATCTGTAACATTTAAGGCATTGTATTAATACAATTCATATTTTATGGGGATTTTTTTGATTATAACTAAAATTTCTCATTAAAAACAACTTGCTTTTGACTAAGAAACACTTTGTTACAAACTGATAAAACGAAAATGCAAAATTGTTCTTTAAGCCTAAAATATTCCCCAATTGTTGCAGATATTAAACCATAAAGGACTAAATTATTTAATGAATTAAAACTTATATAGACGCAGTCATGGCTGTGTGGTAAGAAGCTTGCTTCTCAACCACATGGTTTCCAGTTGAATCCCACTGTGCCTTGAGCAAGTGTCTTCTGACTATAGACTCAAGTCAACCAAAGCTTTGTGAGTGGATTTGATAGATGGAAACTGAAAGAAGCCTGTTGCATGTATCTGTGTTTATCCCACACCACTGCTTGACAGCTGGTGTTGGTGTGTTTACATCCCTGCAACTTAGCAGTTTGACAAAAAAAGAGTAATAGAATACCAGGCTTTAAAAAAAAAAGTACTGGAGTTGATTCACTGAAGGCGATGCCCCAGGATGGCCAGTCTAATGACAAGTTAAGAGATTATTAACATTTGTTCCTTTAATTATTTTTCTTCATATTTTGATTTGTTTTTGTTTTGTTTTTGCTTAGGTTGACAACACTCAGTGCAATGCATGCATCAGAGGAACTCAACGATAACCAAGTGCGGCAAATGTTGTTTGATCTGGAGAGTGCATACAATGATTTCAACCGTATGCTGCACGATAACATCTAATGTAAAAGAAAAAAATATATATATATATTCATACCTATTATAATGGAGCACAATGGAGCCAGTTTCTAAGTATAAATCTATTCTGTTAACAAAACAAGCAAAACCTAATATTTTTAAACAATATTGACAATAGTAAAGTAAATCTTGCATAGAAACATTTAGCAATCATTTCATAATTCTTTTTTTTTAATGCTTATTTATCTGGGCATCCTTCCAAAAACTTATTTAATATAATATGTACACCATCTCATGGAAGAGCACCTCAGATAAAAGGTCTTTCTAATCCTTCTCTGATCTTTAGAAAAACATGATCTACTCAATCATATGTACATCCATAAAAAAATAATTCAATTCTAATTGTTTTCTGTTAAACAATAAGTATAATCCAAACAAATTAGCAATTAGATTTCTCTCTTGTGATACCATTTATAGATCTGGTTGAAACTTGGTTATTTCTCTTGTAATCAAACCATTTTGTTCATAATCTTCTTTTTGACTTTAACTGTTGAGGACACATAAGCATTATGTGTATATGCTTGACAGTTTTATATACAAAATAGCGAAAATCTTGGTTCTTATATATAATATATATATACTGTCCTTAAAATTGTGAAACAAAATCTTTGCAATTTGTCTACTGTCTCTTGCAGTCGAAAGAATGTTTTCTATTGGGTTGCACACAATGTCATATTCTAAATTAAACTTGTACATTTTACTGTTAAATAAAAAAAACTAATCCACATTTTCAATTTGTTTCAGTTTACTTTCATACATTTTATTTCTGACTGAATGATATCACTAATTAACACTGGTACCATTTCATTTTTCTTCGATTTAAAATATATTCTTTTTGCAGTTGTCATAATCAATTCTAACATTTTGAGGCCTATCACGTGATAGAATTCATATTTTAGTGATATATTATTAAACTAGGATTTGTTTTTTTAAGGGAACAAAACTGATATTCTCTAGAATTTTATTTATTGGATATGTGAGGTAGCCTTAATTGATATTACTTCAGTAATTACAGAATGGATGATATTTACTTTAGAGACTTTGTATTGGGCAAGTTTTTTTGTTTAAAAAAAAAGAATAACTTTGAGTCAAAATACTTCCTGCATTTCGTAAAAATTTATTCATTTCTGCTTAGACTTTCATTAGAAAAAAATGGATACATTGTCCCATTATAACAATGAAAAGGTATAGCATTACATAATGTTTATCTCTGAAGCTCAAATAGAAAAATATACTTTTGTAGTGTCTTGTAAAAAAATATTCTTAATACAAAAGTTAATAATATTTAACTTTCCAGTTTATAGGTATAACAAAACTAATACAATTATCTTTGTTTTAAATTATTAAAATGCAGATAATATATATTATCAATAAAAATGTACATACACTAATCAGGAGCCCTCTGGTTAATTAATATGAAAATAAATGGTATCTTATAATTGCAGTCCCATTTGTTGAATCCAACTGAGTCCATCACGAGTGTTACCTAAAATTAGAACAAGAGCTTTAATAATTGATAATAACCTATCTACTTTGTCATTATTAAGCTGGCATTGGAACATAAATTAAGATCATTTGAAATAGGTTAGCATCATAGAACCAGGGCCAGTTTCAGGCAGGTTGGTATCATAAGGTTTAATAATGAAAAAACATTAAAACCTTCCAAATTCTTGATTATTTTCAACATTAATTTAAGCACAGGACTAGTATAGTTCATTTGAGATTATTTATATATAATAGGTTTGCATATAATAAATGAAAGAGGATCTTGGAATCTAGGCAGTTACCTAGGAATAAATGTGATGCAAATATCTTTATTCTTTGCTTGTCATATAAAATAGAGATTGTTATATTAAAACTAATACAGTGCAGTAAAGTTTATACAGATATCTATACATAGGCATAGGAGTGGCTGTGTGGTAAGTAGCTTGCTTACGAACCACCGGGTTCAGTCCCACTGCGTGGCACCTTGGGCAAGTGTCTTCTACTATAGCCTCGGGCCGACCAAAGCCTTGTGAGTGGATTTGGTAGACGGAAACTGAAAGAAGCCTGTCGTATATATATATATATATATATATATATATTTATGTGTGTGTGTCTGTGTTTGTCCCCCCAACATCGCTTGACAACCAATGCTGGTGTGTTTACATCCCCGTAATTTAGCGGTTCGGCAAAAGAGACCGATAGAATAAGTACTAGGCTTACAAAGAATAAGTCCTGGGGTCGATTTGCTCGACTAAAGGCGGTGCTCCAGCATGACCACAGTCAAATGACTGAAACAAGTGAAAGTATATACACACACAATAAGTTGTTACTTCCACTGACTTATGGAGAATCCTTCTCCAAAGTTAGATTCCACACTCTCAAATGCAAGGAAATATTCTTACTGCAGAGATAAACTCTTTCCTACAATTTCCAAGGAAGTAAAGCTGGGCCACTTAAATTTCCAGGCCATGAATATAATGCAGCACTGGTGCTGACTCTTTAGTCACCATTCATTAAAGACTATCAATTAATGACTTACCAACAGGATTATACTCGAGACCAATGTAACCATTGTAATTTGAGGATTGCAACATCTTAAAAATATAATTGTAGTTGATTTCTCCATCAGTGTTTGGTTCACCACGGTTAGGAACTTGAGATATCTGTATGTGACCTGTAAAAGTGTAAATTTGTAAATATCTTCAGAACAAATTTTGAAGTGCCTTGAAGTTTTTAAGTACCAATAAACAATTTTATGTTCTATATCAAATAACAATCAACAAAATGGATCTTTTTATTGTCTTTCTCCTCTGCTCCTTCAAAGCTATTATGTTAGTTCATCTCTTTGCTACTAGTTTAAGTATATATTTTGTCCTAAAGAACAGAATTAGGCAGGCAAAAAATTAAGTTTTTAGAATTAAGTATCTTTAAATATTAATTTTAATAATCGTGTTATTTGATTAATAAACACATTTTCTTATTTCTTTATTGCCCACAAGGGGCTAAACATAGAGGAGACAGACAAAGGGATTAAGTCGTTTACATCGACTCCAGTGCATAACTGGTACTTAATTTATCGACCCCGAAAGGATGAAAGGCAAAGTCGACCTCGGCGGAATTTGAACTCAGAACGTAATGGCAGACAAAATACCGCTAAGCATTTCGCCCGGTGTGCCAACGTTTTAGCCAGCTCGCCGCCTTATTAATAAACACATTTTCCATTTTATCACTATCAACTTCTTCGCATCCTTGTAACCTGTTCACTAACCACCACTATATCGCAGTGAATAATTATATTAACAGTGAATGTTTTATAAATTGGTAAATATGTTTCAGACCAAATCTCTTGTTCCCAAAATACAAAGGAACAACTTCAGAACAGCCACTTCCTGAAAGTTTTGCTGGAATTTATATTATAAAGCTGATTTTACTTCAGAACAACCTATTTTCTTTTCAATTTTGAACAGAGCCAACAGTCCACCATGTGTGTGTGCATATGTATACATGCAATAGGCTTCTTTCAGTTTCCATCTACTAAATCCATTCACAAGGCTATAGTGGATTCTGGACTATAATAGAAGACACTTGCCCAAGGTTCCTTACAGTGGGACTGAACCTGCAACTGTGTGGTTGGTAAGTGAACTTAACCAGTCATGCCTGCCCTTATAACTATTCAAGTGAAACATCAACTGTGAATCATGACTTGGTTGTGGATTCCGCTGAGTCATCATTATCATCAATTAATGTTTTCCATGCTGGCATGGGTTGGGCAGTTTGACAGAAGCTGGCAATCCTGGGAACTACACCAGGCTCCATTGTCTGCTTTAGCATAGTTTCTATGGCCGAATGCCCTACCAGTCATCAACCACTTTAAAGTGTACTGGGTGCTTTTTAAAAACCAATAAAATTTGTTATGAAAGCATGAATAAAAAAATTGTGTAATTACCTATGTAAGGCAGGAAGTCTTTGAAGTTGGCTGTAAGATTTCCATCCATAATCTGGACATGGAAGAAATCCTTCAAAAATAAAGCAAAAGGTGTTATTTTTGTTTTAGCCATCTATTTAACTGAAAATGACAAATCTCTCAAACAATTAAAAAGGGGGGAAAAAAAAGCAGCAACATTTCAATATGAAATTTTGTTTGGTTCATGTCTGCTTGGCAAGCCTGAATTACTGGATTGCATAAGAAGGGTTATAAAACAGACATGTTAAACTGATTTCTTCTACCACCCATTTTCTCTGCCTGCTATTCCTAGAAAAGTTTTGTGGGTAGAATTCTCAGATGCCTCCTCCACAGCCCTATCGGAAGCAACCGTCATTACACATTCCTGCTGGATTCCCAAGTATGATCAACTGAGATTATGGATATTATCCAACAATGTAACATGGTATAATAAACGGAAAATTTTAGCCATTTCTCCGCAGACTGAAAAAAATGATGAATAACCTTAATTGATTTTCGAACCTTATTGGGTTCTCATCAGAGGCGTCCATTTTTGGTCTCTCCCTAGGTCTCTTGCTGGCTTGGCTTGAAGAAGTTTATCTTGTGATCCTTTCCTGTGACATTCTAACCACGTCCACAGTACCAAAGCCGTGACCTCTCAATGTGAAGTAGTACTCGACCTGTAGAGACTCTCTGAGCTAATTGGTGAAACCAAAGTAAGTCTTGTAGATCTCTTACTGAACCACTAAATTATGGGGATGTAAACAAACCAACACCATTTATAAAGTGATGGTGTTGGTGGAGACAAACACACATCTATCTATATGTATAATGTAGATAATGGGCTTCCACACAGTTTCTGTAACCAAATTCATTGACAAGGCATTGAGCAGCCTGGGGTTATAGTAGATAACACTTATCCCAAGATGTTATGCAGTGGGACTGAACCTGAAGCCATATGGTTGTACAGCAAGCTTCTTAACCGCACAGCCATGCCTATGGAAAAGAGGATTGATCAGGTTCAGTAAAACAAAAAAAAAAAAAAAGAAAGACATTAGTCATAAAGATGAATTTCTTCTGCATTGAGTTTAGATTGTGATTAAGTCATTCCCAATTTTGACTAAGGTAGTCTTACACTTGATGTATTTTGATATTGAAACAGGAGAGAAAGAAAAAAAAAGGGGGTATGGGAGTGTTTCAGAGTTGAAATACTTCTTTACAAAAAAAGACAACTTATTCTAATGGACCAAAGGTAGCTCAGTCAAGAAGGTTGGAAACAGAAAGGATAAACAATAGATAATATAGTCCTAGATATAACCCACCCACTCTACAAAAAAGACAGGATGGTCATAGCTGGAATGTCTTTGAATCTTTCTCTGCTACACCAGGGCAGACATAATCAGACAACAGTTAGAAACTGAATTCTGCAATGTGTGTGTGCATACAGAGTTAGAAGAAATCCTCTGAAGTTCATAAGTTCAAGGTTTTACAAGAAGTGATTTTACACACACACACAAAAAAGGTAGATTTCTATTTGGGGGAAGGTAAAGTCACTGAAATAAAATGAGTAACTATGAAGGAAAGTAAGGAAGAGGTGATGGATTTTGCTCCGATTTGCTAACAGGAAAATTCATTACATTTCTAAAAACTTAATGTTGACTTCTGAATGTTCTTTCATTTTATATGGTTAAAAAAGTCAAGAGGTTCTACCCCCACTTCCATCTCTTTACTCCTCAGTAACTTCTTTCATCAAGTTAAATTGAGAATTTTTCTGTCTGATGAATTGACATTTCTTGACATTTTGCTGAGGAATCAATAAAAACTGTTAGCTTGTAAAATCCATGATATACAGAGGAATAGTTGAGACAAACCTATTACCTTTGGTGTAAAACTTTAATACTTTCTTGACTTTGTTTTATATTGATAGACTTAAAATCCAAGCTGTCTCCTCTTGAAGCACATCTGCTTATTTCAGTGTACCAAATCCATATGTAGATGTTATATTTGAGGTATGTATAAGAGTTGATTGAAAATACTGGAAAATAATATCAAAACTGGAGATTGGAAACTTTTTTGTTATTTATTCACCATTACACATGTTTCATTTGCTAATAGGAGTTACAAACCTGTACATGTAGAAAACATTTAAGATATCTCCTATTAGCAAATGAAATATGTGTAATGGTGAATAAAGACTACCAAAAATTTTCCAATCTCCTATTTTGACTTTGTTTTATGAGGGAACCTGTGAAAGGGGTAGACTCAGGAAGATATGGGATGAGGTGGTGAAATGTGATCTTCGGTTGTTGAGCCTTATGGAGGCAATGACAAGTGACCGAGACTTCTGGTAAGTTACTGTGCTTGAGAAGACATGTCGAGCTAAGTGAAATCGTAGTCATTGCCAGTGCCTGTAAACATGGGTTGGATGGTTCAAGTTATTTCAGTTTGGTGCTTAATTTATTGATGTCTGTTTGTTGACTTGCTAAGTTAAAGGGTATAAAGAGACACATCAACACACATGCAGATATAAGGTATGGTTATGTGATTAAGAAGCTCACTTAGCAGCCATGCAGTTTTGGGTTCAGTGCCATGGGTAAGTGCCTTCTACTATAAATCAAGGCCAACCAATGCCTTGTGAGTGAATTTGGAAGGTGGAAACTGTGAGGAAACTTGTTTGTGTATGTTCCACAGCATCACTTGACAAGCTGTGTTGGTTCCTGTAACTTAGCAATTTGGCAAAAGTGACCAGAGTTAAAATATAAGTACTGGGGTCAATTTGTTCAGCTAAACCTTTCAAAGTGGTGCCCCAGCATGGCCACAATCGAATGTCTGAAACAAGTATAAAAGACAAAAAAAAAAACTAGTCAAAAGGGGAGTATCTTGCCTAAGTATTATTTTATGGGTTTGTCTGTGAAAAAGGGCAGTGCCTATGACCCATTTTGCAGAGCCTTCAAGACTGGTGAACAAGAATGATCTATCTACTCTCAGAATGGCGATATGATCCAAATGCTTGCAAGAGTTGAGTTTGCTACTCCAGTAAAGGCATCCACCCATGACCACCTGCCAGGATTAACAAACTGACAATTGTTGTAAGGCTTAAAGGTCAAGCACTCCTTATCCACTTATCTCTCTCTACCCACCAAACCATGCACAACCACTATTCCATTCCTTCTTCCCCCAAACATCAACACCCTGGAATCTTCTTCCTGCTAATGGCTTTCCTACAAGTGGTGATAGGCAACAGTTTAAACAAAACATTAATGCCATCAAGCTAAGATCACTGGTTCTAGAAGGCCTGCAAAAATCATGGACACTAACTATTGCTCCAGACATAGTAAACAAAATAGTAAATAAAATAAATAATAAAAAAAAAAAATTAGCAACTTACAAACTGCAACTTCAAATTTGGATGATCCAGTACCTTGACGTATTTCAAAGCTAAAATAAAAAAAATAAAAAACATTGGTATAAGGAATACACTTCAAACTGAACAACTCTTTTATTTTATTTATGTAGGTACATACACAGGTTTTCTGGTTCAGTTCCATTGTGCAGCACCTTGAACAAGTGTCTTCTACTTAAGCCTCAGGCTGACCAAAGCTTTTAATGGGAATTGGTAGATGGCTACTGAAAAGAACTTATTGTGTATGTGCGTGTGTGTGTGTTCCTTTGATGTGGTTGAACAACCAATCCCAACCAGTCGGGATTCACAGTATGTGTTGCACTATTCATCCTTTCAATTGCTAAATACAAAACGTGACTCGCAAGGCCTCCATTCAGGTGACTTTTCAGAGTCACCATCTCACCCTTGTACATCAATCTGTCACAAGGTTATCCATTTACAGCTGAGTGGACTGGAGCAACATGAATTGAAGTGTTTTGCTCAAGAACACAACACACAGCCGGCCCTTGAATCAAAACCATGATCTTGTGATTGTGAGCACAACACCCTAACAAGCAGGCCATGCACCTTAACATGTTATTGGAGGATTGTTGACTCTCTTGAGTTCCTGTCCTTTGATGTGTTTTGTTTTCTATCCTGCAGCATGTCCAATAAATTACCCTCCTTGCCAAGCAAGCTTGGTGGGGTTAGTGGTTTAATTGCCAAGGACCTGACCATGCAACAGGTTGTATTGGGTTACACATCATCTGTAGTGCTTGAGAGTGAACTGTCTTGACATCACATGATGGTTGTAAACAAGCATGGTTTGTTTCCAATCTTCTGAGAAAAACATGCCTGGTTCTGGAGACATATTACTTTCCTGGGAAACAGGTGAGAGTTGGCAACAAGAAGGGCCTCCAGCTATAGAACTATACCTTAATGAATTCCATATGAATCGAGCAGACATTACAATGATGATGATGGTAATGATATCAATATGTCTGCATGTATTGGTGAAAAAGAGAGTCAGCAAAAGAAAGTAATACAATTCCTTTGACAAAAATGGTAACAATAAATTAAGAGTTAATATTCATCATCATCTTAGCTGTTGTTCTGATCAAACCAAGATGTCTCAATTCACCAATAAGGCTGCTATATCTAATACAGTCTTCAAGCTGATGTCTTTGTTTGAGATTATTGATGAAGTTGGTGGCTCAACTCCTGCATCATCCAGCCACATATTGACTGCCATAGCACTACACTGGATTTTATTTTTTAAAGATGTCTCTGAACAAAGAGTATGGCTCTTCCAAATGATGTTAAGAACCATCCATAATATGCAGATGCGCATTCCATTTAGCTGTTTTTCTAGCCTGGCCTCTGTGTGAGTGTTCAGGTCAAGAAAGATACAAATGTTGTTACTAAAAGTCTAACCTCAATACACACAAGCAACAACAAACACTATACAATTTACTATAGCTGTTGTGCAAGGGACCTGGAATGAAGGGAAATAAGAAACAATTCACCTATCCTTCTCGTCGTTTTGCCATCCAGCTATACTCAATCCAAAACTCATGCCCAGCCCACGCACCTATTGATAGTAGCTGCTAGTACCCATCTCTATCAGCTCGCTCACCTCATGTCCATTCGTCATGAGCACCCAAGACAAAAAAAAAATTATCCCTGGTCTTCCTTCTCTCACCCTTCCTCTTCCGGTCAAGCTCTTTCACTGTTGACGTTATAGCCCTTTCTTTCTGGCTCATCTCATCCCCACACGCCCCCCTGATCTCAAGGATCACCTCCTCATTTTACTCCACATCAAAATCTACCATCCACCAGGGTCAACGCCTCACACACTGTGATCTTCGTAGGGAGATATTCTCTTCCTCTCTTCCACCTTCGTCGTCCAACACAGCGACAATCCTGCGAACATCCAAGACGTGATGTGGCATTCCATCCACAGAAATGTTATTTTTGGAGTTAACAGCCGTCACTGTTCCCCTGTTCCTCTGAGATGTGCAGTGTACCTTTGAGGGCTTGACCCAGACTTCCTCTCCCACCTCCATGAAGACAGTCTCTCTCTCTTCCATAGGGCATTCTGACGGTTTACTCAGACGACACCATTCATATCTGAACATCACTCTGTGTGGCAAGGACTCTTCAGTCTGTCCCAATTGGCACTTCTTCTCTCACCCTTCCTGTTCTGGTCAAACCCCTTGGCCTTTGACATCACAGCCCTTTCCTTTCGGCTCATCTCATCCCCACAGTTGTCACTCACAAGTATGATTGGGTAAGTATGCATCATGCATTTTCTAATTGTTTTATGAGTCCATAGTCCATGTAGTCACAAGTTGACACAACCTCTCATTGTCTAGTGGAATATCAAGGATGTGATAGCTCCAGGGGAACAGAGCTGCATCACGGTTTGGCTGGTACTTATTTTCAATGTGAAATGAAATGTGCTGCTCATTCAAGAAATTAAACTCACAACCTTATGATTCTAAGCCTAACATCTATCCACTAGGCCATGCAATATGATATGCAATTGATCAAGTAAAAGATCGAAAGAAAAGACTTTATTTACCTTTATGGGGATCATCAAGGAAATATTTAGGGACACTTAAGCGAGAATTTATTGGTTCAATCAATCCCATGATTTGTTCCTGTGGCAACAAAAATAATAACAACCAGATCAATTATTTCTTTATCATAAACAAATAGACTAATGTAAGATATTTAAAATACAAATCAAATGAGTCTTAGCTTAGCCATTGCTGTGAGCATTAAAGAAAAATTAGTTAAAAATAATTATGTGACACCAACACTAACAAGTTTATCATAAGACTGAAGAGCTTCTCAACTACATATGTATGTGTGAGTGCACATAAATGTGTTCTTATATCATTTAAGCAAAATAAGGATGTCATATTATGTACTATTCTTATGCTTTTGAGCTGTGAAAACCACTAGAATAAAAATCCATTACTTGAAAGGCAGGTAACGATTGGTGATAGAAAGTGAATAGGTCATAAAATACTGCCTCAATAAGTTTTCTTCTAACTCACACCAGCATGAAAACATGGACATAAAAATTACAATGGTGATGAAAATTGAAACCCTTAAAGAAAGACCACAACAATAAAACAAATATCTTTAGAAGTGAGGAAAACAAATTGTATATTTACCTTCATCAATCGGTCTGCAGCATAACGTAGGTTATCCATGAAAGTTTCTTCTATGGCACTATCAGAATATTTAGGCAGTTTAGCAGCCATAATATGAACTCTGTGTTAGATATAAAATTATGAATTACATTAGTACAATTTATTACTCTTAAATACCAATCATCATTTAACAGTTAGTTATTTTCTGTACTAAGTATATCACAAACGCTGTCTTGCATTCTTGAGAAAGCAACTTGGTACTGTTTAGACTCAGGTCAGCTCCACTCATGCTAATTTTTATATACTTAGAACTACATTGTCTAAAATATCCTTTCTGAAATACAGTAGAATATATTTTGAGTGAGATCTAGTTACAGATCACACAGAAGTTCTCACATTGGGAGAAAAGCAGGTGCACACAAACACACACGACAGGCTTCTTTCAGTTTCCATCTATTTCTATTAAGTCCATTGACAAGGGTTTGATCAACCAACTCAGGGCTATAAAAAGACAGCTTGCCCAAGGTGCTGCACAGTGGGACTGAACTAAAGACTTCATGTTTGAGAAGTAAGCTTATTAACCACACAGCCACACTTGCATATACATACATTTCATTAATTACACAAAACAGTATTTATTTTTTCCATTAAACAGACGACTCTCAATAGAATGGACACAAACTTAGGCCCTAAACACGAAGTATTTGATCAAGAGCTAACTGTTAATTGCTAGTTTTAATCAAGTGTTATTTTGCAATGTGTATTGAGGGCATACTACTTAAAATAGTATTTACTCTAAGTGAATATTATGCTTTTTTATTGAATTATTATTATTATTATTACTATTGGGTTAGAAATCAATATTTCAAATGTTAGACATCATCATGATACAGAAACTATTATTATCATTAGTATTATTGGTAAATGTCATGTAACTGGATTCTATTCAGTGTACACTGAAATAAGGAGCTAAAACCCTTGAGCTAATGTGGCGAAAGCTTTTACATTAAAACTAATCTATCAAATGTTAAGCAGAATATGATATTTTGAAACAGATTATGCAAATATATTGAAAATAATGTTAACTTTTAGCTTTAAGGGAACTTCCAATATTCTTTGTTTGATATGATGATGTTAATGACAGTGACAATATGAACTATGTTGGTTTATAACAATGGTTCACAACCGGGGGTTCCATATAAGATTTTGTTAAAGTTAATGTGCAATAAATTGATTATACTTCTACAATACACAAAATATTCTAACATTTTTTTTATAGGTGCAGATGTGGCTGTCTTGAGCAAGTGTCTTCTACGATAGCCTTAGGCCAACCAAAACCGTATGAGTGGATTTTGGTTGACAGAAACTGAAAGAAGCCCATCATGTATATATATGTCTATATGTGTGTGTGTTTACGTCTGTAACTTAGCGGTTGAGCAAAAGAGACCGATAGAATAAGTACCAGACTTATAATAAATACTGGGGTGGATTTGTTCAACTAAAATTCTTCAATGTGGTGCCCCAGCATGGGCATAGTCTAATGATTGAAACAAGAAAACGATAAAAGAATTCTTTACAATGTTAAAGTATAAAAGTATAATGGGACTTTTCTAAACATCGAATGGCTATGAAGGGTCCACCCAAGTAAAACAAGAATTAAAGGGGTCTTTGGTTAAAAAATGGTTGAGAACCATTGGATTACACTGATCCTAGAATGAGAATTCAAGGATTACTTGTGAAAATTATTAAGAGTTATCCATATGCAATCTTGACAAGTCTGGCCAAATTTGCATTTTCTTCAAGAATATAGACCTGAAGAACATCCTCTAAATGGTCATACCAATCTAGTTGCCTTCACTAATTAAGAGAAGCAAACGAACAAGAAAACATTATTACACCTCATCTCTTGTTTTAAAAATGATCCGTATGCAACCAGAGCCACTTCAACCTACTGGTTCATTAATGTATCACTATGAATATAAACTTTGTAATGTTCTGGTCCTTTGAACTCTTTTGAGGGACCAGAATAAGGAAAAGAAGTAGGGGGAGAAGTAGAAAAAGGGAAATGAAAAGAGGAAAGAAGTGTGGGGGGGGGAAGAGAATATAGTATGCCATCATTAAAAGGTAATAAGATAAACTAGGGGCTGTAAATAAAATTAAAATTGTGTGTAATAAAGATAATTTGAGATAAGTTTGAGGCAGACAACAGGAGTAATAAAAGAGATGATAAGGAGGAAACAAGCACATATACACATGTATACACAGTTATATATACACAGTTATATATACACAGTTATATATACACACACATACAATTTAAACAATGACAATCATCATCATTTAATGTCCATTTTCCATGCGGCATGGGTTGTACAGTTTGACAGGATCTGGTGAAGGGCAAGGCTGTGTTAACTTTCGCATGGTTTCTACAGTTGGACACCCTTCCTAAAACTAAACCACTGACAATTTCTAATTCAAAAAAAGATATTGGTTTCAATAAAAGAAAAAAAGCAAAACAACTTGCATTCACCACTAAAAAGATAAGAACTGTAATGTAATCTGTACCGTTTGCAGTCGAGTGCCTTGGCATATTCAATGGTAAGTTCCAGTTTATCATGGAATGTCTTTCGTTCATTTGTCAATGCTGCTATACCAAGTTGTCCATTGGCCAAATCACCTGTTCAAGAACATCCAATCCTAAGATATTCATTCTAATGAAATTAATAGGTTAAATTAACACGTTAACACGTTGGTTCATCACAAACCTCACACAACCACCATATGCACCATGGGTGATGCATTCTCATAATTTGAGAAAATATTTTATTTTGTATCTTTGACATGGTTTCATGGACTTTTAAATAAATTGAGTGCTAAATATTAAAGCTTAATTATGAAATATTGTAAAAATGCAACCCCCACCAAAAAACCCCACTTCCTTATAATTAAACAGCATGCAGTGCAACCAAAATTACATGGTGTCATTGATAAATTCTAGTAACAGGCCGTGGCAGTTAAAGTGTTAATATAAACAAGCAGCAGTGTTTTTTTTTTTGCACTGGAGAAAAGGTTACGAAAGGGATGGATGCAAATTGCAAGATTGAGTAAATGGTTAAAAATTGTTGGAAACATGGTCAGTAGTGAGTTCCAAGGAAATGTTAGCACAGTGGGACTATTGGACATATTTTATAGTGTTGTTGTCATCATCTTTGTTTTAATATCCACTTTTCCATGTCTGCATGGGTTGAACGGAATTCATTGTGGCAGATTTTCTATAGCTGGAAACCATTCCTCTTGCTAACCTTCACCTGTTTCCAAGCAAGGTAATATTTCCCCATGGCCAGACTTCCTTTTTAGCGGATTATTGGAAATGAATGACACAGCTTGTATGGCAGTGACAATCATTTACAACTACTATGCAATGCAAGACAATTAGGTACAAACTCTCTCTCTCTCACATATACACACAAATATGGTTAAAATCTGTACAAAAAGCAAAAATCAGAGACAAGTGAGGGAAAAATAAATAAGGTGTATTAGTCTGACACTCAGGAAAAATGGAAGAGTCTTTGATGTTCCAAGCCTGTGCTCTTCAACAAAAAGAGGTTAGGAGAGAAAACAGATGAAGAGAGGGAAAAAAAAGTGTCTCGATTAATGGTTGCACATGTTGAATATATATGTTTCATCATTGGCTGTCCTTAGTAGGTCAACATCGACTGTTCTTGTACAGTAATCATCTCTGTCAGGCTCGCATGTGGGCTACAAGGTCTGCTCTTGATCTGCTGCAGTGGCGACATCTGCTACAAGTGAGGTCATGTGATGCAATGGAGAAGTGACGCCCCCTGTCCCCGCCAGTGCTCTTTTGTATTCTCTCTCTTGTTTCTCTTCAATGGCTGGAATTACGAGCTTCAATGATTCGTACCATTCATTGTGCTACAAATCCTTCTCCTCCCAGATATCTGGGGAGATACCGGAGTTCTTCATAGGTCTCTTCAGCACATCACTGTATCACAACCTCTGACCACCTTGATTCCTCCTGCCCTGATGCAGTTCAGCATAGAAAACTGCCTTTGGGAGCCTGCTGCCCTCATTCCTGCAAACATGCCCTGCCCAGTGCATATATATATATATATATATATATATATATATATA
>NC_068988.1:13298550-13305991 GCF_001194135.2 Octopus bimaculoides | reverse complement strand
TACATATATATATATATGGGAGAATGTACGAAAAAAACAACAACAGATGAGGACAGGTGGTGTAAACAACAAAAGGATGTATTAGTATGACGCTCGGGAATACGGAAAGTCTTTAACGTTTCGAGCTACGCTCTTATATATATTACAATATATATATTACAAGCTTCTTTCAGTTTCTGCTTAGAAGACACTTGCCCAAGGTGCCATGCAGTGGGATTGAACCTGAAACCATGTGGTTGGGAAGCTAACTTGTTAACTACAAAGCCACACCTGGGTTCTAAATAAGGTAAGATACAATAAAGATAAAAAGAAATAAAATATGTAAAAGTGAATAGCTTTGTTATTTATGACGTGTGCAAGCAAATTCAAAAGATCACAAGACATTATAAAAATGGCAGTTGTTTTTGTCGTGTAAAGCATGTCAGACACAATCAAGCAAGTCTCTGGCAAACACATAGCAGCCATGATGAGAGACAACTCACAGATCCAGCTTTTGTTATATGCTGTTGAAGATTACATTATATATTCAATGCACAAACTGGTTACTAAAAGTCAAAGGAAATATTGCTAGTGTACAATACACACTAACATTTCTTTAGTATTACAATGTATGAGAAAAAGCGTGTTTAGTCAGATTTATTATAACTGCTGTATAAAATACAATAAGCTAGGCACTAGCATGGCTATATGGTTAAGAAGTTCACTTTGCGATCACATGGTTTGGGAACAGCCCCACTGTGTGGCACCTTGGGCATGTGTTTGCTACTTATAACCTTAGGCCAATTAAAGCCTTGTAAGTTAATTTGGTAGATGGAAACTGTGTGGAAGCCCATCATATGTGTGTCTTTGTGTTTGCTCTCCCAGCACCACTTGACAACTGGTGTTGGTTTGTTTACATCCCCTGTAATTAAGCAGTTCAACAAAAAAGACTGACAGAATAAGTAACAGAATTTTTAAAAATAAGTAGTGGGGTCAATTTGTTCAACTAAACCCTTCAAGGTGGCTGCAGTCCAATGACTGAAACAAGCACAAGATAGAAAATTCATGCACCTTAAATTAAATTCAAATGTGACCTCTGAGCTTTACAGGTAGAGGCCATAAAAGTGCTTTTGCTATAAAGTTAACATTGTGAAAATCACAATGATTGTCATGAAGAAAAGTGAATATTACCTACAAATACATATGGTAGTTCCCTGTTATAATCTTTTCTTAAGTGGCTTAGGTTTGTCAAGAGCCGTTGGACACATAAAACAAGAGGTTAATCCTGTTTCCATGGTGCATAAGTGACTGAGATTACAACACTCCTCCTGAATAGGATGCAAGTCCAATGCAGGGTTAACTCCCCAGCTATTGCTGGAACTATTTTTTTTCTGCTGAGTAGACTAGAGCAACATGAAATGAAGTGTTTTGCTCAAGAACATGATGAACCACCTGGGAATTGAAACCATGATCTTACAATTATGAGCACAACACCCTAGCCACATAGCATGAAATAAATAAAACTGGTCAACTGAATCTATGAATATGGAGAATAACACTGAATAAATTGAATGCACCAACTTCCAGCAGCAGAATGAAAATTTACTCAGGACCTGATGCAGATAAAACAAAAACAAACCTACAGCTTGCTTCCATACTTAGATATCACAGAAAATACAGACCAGGCATAATTCTTCTTTATAGAAACCACTCATTAATAATGCCATTCCCAACAACAGTAATTTCTGTTTCTTTTATGATTATCTTATGCTTGAAAGTCTCTGTAAATTCAGTTACTTGCATGAATCATTTAGCAAAAGCATGGCTGTGTAGTTACAAAGTTTGATCCATAAATGTAGGGTTCCAGGTTTGATCTCACTGCAAGATACCTTGAGCAAATATCTTCTACTGCAGCCTTGGGAAATGGAATTTGGGAGAGCAAAATTCCTTATATATAATAAATAAAGACAGGCAGATATAAGCATGACTATGGGTTATTTTACTTCCCTACCATATCATTTCAAGTTCGGCCCCACTGCATAGCATCTTAGGCAAGCATCTTCTGCAATAGCCCTTGGGCTGACAAATGCCTTGTGAGTAGATTTGATAGACAGAAACTGAAAGAAACTCATATGAGTATATATATATATATATATATATATATATATATATATATATATATATATATATATATATATATATATATATAAATGCATAGATACATAGATACATACATATATGCGTGTGTGTGGATAGATAAATGGATAGACAGACAATTATATGGGATGGATGGGGTGTTTACATGTCTCCTTGTCTTGACATAGTGTGATAGTTGTAAAAAACATATAATGATGATGATGATTATCAATCAGAGATATATATATATACATATATGGATTTATAACTAATAATTCAAGTTTGTCAAGAGATCAGTTACCAAATGGAAGCAGAAGCAATGTGAATTTATGTAATTTGCTGCAAAGCCATAATTACCATGTCTCTAAGAGACACAGAGAGATGTATAAAAACTATGCAGCTAAATATATTTCACAATTGTTATCACAATGATGAGATGCAGACAAAAGTCATGCTGTGTCATGCCAGTTTTTCTGATATTGTTGCAGTGGAGCTAATAGAAGCAACACAGCATTGATGCAGTGCACTGGGTTTATCTTTCATCTATTTGGGATGTATAAAATATATACAGCAGCACAAGCTTCGCTGTGTGGTTAAGAAGTTTGCTTCATAACTACATAGCTTCAGGTTCAGTCTCTCCGTGAGGCACTTTGAGCAAATGTCTTGTACAGCCTCAGGCAGACCAAAGCCTTGAGTGGATTTGGTACAAATTGAAAGAAACCCATCATATATATATATATATATATATATATATATATATATATATACATCATCATCATTTAGCACCCATTTTCCATGCAGGCATGGATTAGATGGTTTGGCTGAAACTGGTAAGCCAGAGAGCTGTACCAGGTTCCTGTCTGATTTTGGTTTGGTTTCTACAGCTGGATGCCCTTCCTATCACCAACCACCCCAAGAGTATAGTGGGTGTCTTTCATGTGTCACCATCACAGGTGCCTTTTATGTGTCACTGGCACTGTCCACAACTACAATTTCACTTGGCCTGACAAGTCTTCTCAAGCACAGCAAACCATCAAAGGTCTTGATCATTTGCCATCACCTCTATGAGACCATATATATATACGATGATGATATATATATATATATATACACACACACACACACACACACACACACACACATACATACATACACACCATCACCAACATCATCTTAACATCTTTTCCGTGCTTGTATTCGTCAGATGGGATTCGCAAGGAAGACTTTCTATGACCAGATACTCTTCTTCACACCAAACCTCACCTGTTTCCAAGCAAGCTAATACTTCCTTATGGCCAGACAGGTTTTTCATGGAAGACTGGAAATTAACATCATCATCTGTATGATGGTGATGCTCATTTACAACCATCACATGATGTCAAGACAAGGGTATACACACAAGCACATACAATGGGCTTCTTTCAGTTTCCACCTACCAAATTCACTCACAAGGTTTGGGTCAGCCTGTGGCTACAGTGGAAGACATTTACCCAAGGTGCCACACAGTGGGACTGAACCACATGGTTAGGGATCAAGCATCTAAACCATACAAACATACCTGCACCTTTATATACGTATGTAAATGGGTGTGGAGGCGCAATGGCCCAGTGGTTAAGGCAATGGACTTGTAGTCATAGGATCGCGGTTTCGATTCCCAGACCGGGCGTTGTGAGTGTTTATTGAGCGAAAACACCTAAAGCTCCACGTGGCTCCAGCAGGGGATGGTATCGAACCCTGCAGTACTCTTTCACCACAACTTTCTCTCACTCTTACTTCCTGTTTCTGTTGTGCCTATAATTCAAAGGGACAGCCTTGTCACTCTCTGTGTCACGCTGAATATCCCTGAGAACTACGTTAAGGCTACACGTCTCTGTGGAGTGCTCACCCACTTGCACGTTAATTTCACGAGCAGGCTGTTCCGTTGATCGGATCAATTGGAACCCTCGTCGTCGTAAGCGATGGAGTGCCAACAAAATGAGTGTGTGTGTGTGTGTGTGCATAAGTGTGTATACATTCAACATATATACAGAGAGAGAGAGAGAGAGAGAGAGAGAGAGAGAGAGAGAGAGAGAGAGAGAGAGAGAGAGAGAGAGAGAGAGAGAGAGAGAGAGAGAGAGAGATTCATCTTGCTTATTATAAAGGACTGTTTTTGCTTTAAGCAGCTTGTTTTTAATTTTTTAAAAACTGCATTAACTGCAGAACCAAAATAGTTCCATCTAAATATCTAAGCCTGTCTGATCTTTCAGTGGTTCCTGAAGTTATTTAGGAATGAGATTTTTTGTTGTTGTCTTACTCTTTTGTGATGTAACACAGAGGTGTGGGGAGGAGTTATTGACACCAATGATTTTTAGATATTTCTGAAAACAAGCAAAACTGGTATGAGGTGCTTTATTACTGACCACGTAATACAGGGTTGTGTAATATACAACTGTCTGCTCCAATTACAGTAGCCAATCATATTTTTCTTTTATTGTCTTTAGCCGAATGGTTAACAGTAAAAAAATATATATAAACCCATTAAGCTACAAAAATAATTGCTCTGGTAAAACATTTAAACTATGCAAATATGAGAGAGAAAAAAATGAATATGAATGTTCTCATTAGTTCTAAAGTCATCATCATCATCAACATCCTCCTCCTTTAATGTCCAGTTTCTATGCTAGCATGGGTTGGACGGTTTGACCAGGGCTGGCAGGCTGGAAAGCTGCACCAGTTTCCAGTCTGATTTGGTGTGGTTTCTAAGGCTGGATGCTCTCCCTAATGCCAACCACTTTACAGTGTGCTGGGTGCTTTTAACGTGGCATCATACAAGCGCTTACATGTGACACCAGCACGGGACTCCTGCAGGCCAGTCATCTTCACCAGGGGATGTGACCTTAACACTTCTGCCGTGAAGGATGGGTCTTCTTGAGTACAGCAAGGCGACAGGTATCTTGGTCCCTTGTCATCTCATCTGAAAGGTTCAGCGTCCTGAGGTTGTTCTTCAGTACTTCATCCCATATCTTCCTGGGTCTCCCTTTTCCACAAGTCCCATCCCCTTTGAATGAATGGCACTTCTTTATGGAGCTGTTGGCATCCATCCATATCACATGACCAAACCAGTGCAGTCTTCTCTCTTACACACTGCATCTAATTCCTCTTAAGCCTAACTTCTCTCTCAGTACACTATCACTCTGGAATATATATCCACTGAAGCATGTCTCTCTCCACCAAATCCCCTCAGATCATCGTTCATTAACTCCCATCACTCCCTCTCTTACCACTGACCATCACACACACTCTTTCTTTCTCTCTTTCCCCACCGACATTTATTGCTGTCTTTCAACTACTCCTCCCCCTTTCTTTCTCTCTGTCACACCTTGTAAATATTTTCCCCCTTCTTTTCCATCAGTTATTTTAATGTAAGTTTTAACAAAAAGAAAAGAAAAAACATTAAAAAGTATAACAGATGAAATTGTTTCCCTGAATTCAGAGGAAGAACTCTATTGAAATCACAGGAGAAATAAAAGCATAGATATGTCTTCTCATAACTTTCTAAAGAATGTATATTTTTAACTGAGAAATTTTCCATAGATATATTAAAATCCATTTTCCTGAAAGTTATGAGGAAACAAAGTTGGTGGGAGTACACTTGTGTAGATATGCCTAATTTTAAATATAGATTTACGATTATGTAGGAGGAAAATGGAAAAACAATTTTTTAAGGTATATTCCTCCCACCTCTTACCAGACTGTTAAATGCATATTTTTAATGACATTTTTTAATCGTTATCTACACCTACGTTAACGTATCTAGAGGGTTGACCTCTAAAAGATATTTTTAACACCCTCCCGCATCTATACGATTGTAAAGTATACCAGCTAAAACAGACTTCTAGAAAACTTCGGTAAAAGTAAAAATTTACCACAAAGTGTTCGCTAAGTTAAGAAATTAGGAGAAAAATAAACAGTAGAGCCAAATGGAAATTGACTAATGAAAGAAATGGTAACTGACATCACATTTAATAACTTTCTATAGAGTCACGGGTTTTTGTTTTAAAATATTACTGACTAAATTAATATCGAAATTGAAAGAAAAAACCCCTTCAGTTACTGTTTCTATTGAAATGCACTTTGTGTTAATGAATTTTAATAATGAAGAATTTAGTAAAACAACTTTGTCATTATTATACAAGAGTTTGAGGCATAATTTAACATTAAATTTTGATGGAAGGTTTAAACTTCGCTCACTTTAAAAAGAAACATTTTATATCATAGAACCAGAGGCAGTCTTGAGCGATTTGGTATAAAAAATGATTAAATAAAATACCTTTTATGATGATGCATTTAAAAATTACAAAGTTATTTGTTTTCTAAAGCCATACCATAAACTTAAAATATAAAAAGAAATGTAATAATTGAATATTTACCAGGCCAGGAGTTGATAAGAACGTGTTCAACCCCAGACTTTTCTTTCGCCGCTTTTAATACACTTATATCTTCGCTGTAAGGAAAAGCACATTCTGTGTATCGAAAACCAGCTTCTTTGGCAGCCAAGAAACGGTCGGATAAATTGGGTAAATCAGTGAAAAGCATGGACAAATTTGCGGCCAGTTTCAGTTTCGACATGGCTTGAGTTTAGACTTATTTCGTTTTAATGTTTTAATAATACTTTTATCGGTAATGTTGCAAAACAATCTACGAAATCGGCTGCAAGCGGTGTTTGCTGAACTGCGGTACCGTTTGTTTAATTATGACAAGGTAAAAACAACAACAAAAAACAAAACAGAGACAAGAAGTGGGACAAAGAAAGCTATGAGAAATGTTTCATTTAAACAACTCTTGCGCTTAGTATATGTATTTATTAATACAAATATAAAAATATAAAAATTTTGGTGGACATTGGAATTAGACACTGACGGAAAATGGCTGTAACTTTTTTATTTTTTAATTTTGACAATTTTCGTTTTCGATAATGTGTTCTATATGTCACGGTCATGCGATTCCCCCTAAACAAATTTTTGGACCACCCCCTCCCTTCCCCCGCACACGGGGTGGGGGGATTTTTTTTTTTTTTTTTTGGTGATTTTCATTTTTGACATTGTGTTCTACATGTTCAGGTCGTACGAATAGCCTTCTCGCAACTTAGATGTGAAAATGAACGGCTTACATTTATATTGAAACAGAAAAAGGATCATATGTGGAGTCCCCACTACGAAACTTGATATGCTAGAAATAACAGCTAAACGCGGACAATCCAAATCTTGCATTGGTCCAGATGGACTATATGTAAATAAATATGAAGGAAAAAATGCGCTTTGGCAAACGGGGTTAGGGTTAGGGTTAG